>NW_024059986.1:182500-245617 GCF_016432855.1 Salvelinus namaycush
CTGGTTTCTGCTCCTACAGCCATTTCTCTGCTGTGGGAGGAGAGCCAGTATCCATCTTATTCTGGTTTCTGCTCATACAGCCATATCTCTGCTGTGGGAGGAGAGCCAGACTCAATCTTATTCTGGTTTCTGCTCCTACAGCCATATCTCTGCTGTGGGAGGAGAGCCAGTATCCATCTTATTCTGGTTTCTGCTACTACAGCCATATCTCTGCTGTGGGAGGAGAGCCAGACTCAATCTTATTCTGGTTTCTGCTCATACAGCCATATCTCTGCTGTGGGAGGAGAGCCAGACTCAATCTTATTCTGGTTTCTGCTCCTACAGCCATATCTCTGCTGTGGGAGGAGAGCCAGACTCAATCTTATTCTGGTTTCTGCTCCTACAGCCATTTCTCTGCTGTGGGAGGAGAGCCAGACTCAATCTTATTCCGGTTTCTGCTCCTACAGCCATTTCTCTGCTGTGGGAGGAGAGCCAGACTCAATCTTATTCTGGTTTCTGCTCATACAGCCATATCTTTGCTGTGGGAGGAGAGCCAGTATCCATCTTATTCTGGTTTCTGCTACTACAGCCATATCTCTGCTGTGGGAGGAGAGCCAGACTCAATCTTATTCTGGTTTCTGCTCATACAGCCATATCTTTGCTGTGGGAGGAGAGCCAGTATCCATCTTATTCTGGTTTCTGCTCATACAGCCATATCTCTGCTGTGGGAGGAGAGCCAGTATCCATCTTATTCTGGTTTCTGCTACTACAGCCATATCTCTGCTGTGGGAGGAGAGCCAGTATCCATCTTATTCTGGTTTCTGCTACTACAGTCATATCTCTGCTGTGGGAGGAGAGCCAGTACCCATTTTTCTCTGTTTGGACTGTCTTTGGCCACATCCCAAATGACACCCTATTCCCTTCATAGTGCACCACTTTCGACCAGGGCTGTAGTTAAAAGTAGTGCACTATATAGGAAATTGGGTGCTATTTGGGATGCAGTTCTAATAACTTGTCATACTGTATCTGATAGCTTATCCTGGGTGGTGCTTGTGCCGTGTGTGTCCTTGGCTCAACCAGGATGTATGGTGGCCCGGCGAGCCACAAATCCCATTATGTCCTTAGGATAAAAAACAAGCTGTTATTTTAGAGGAGGTGGAGGTATCGTACGAAGGCTTGCAGTTCTGCTGTGTGGAGAGAGAGAGAGAGAGAGAGAGAGAGAGAGAGAGAGAGAGAGAGAGAGAGAGAGAGAGAGAGAGAGAGAGAGAGAGAGAGAGAGAGAGAGAGAGAGAGAGAGAGAGAGAGAGAGAGAGAGAGAGAGAGAGAGAGAGAGAGAGAGAGAGAGAGAGAGAGAGAGAGAGAGAGAGAGAGAGAGAGAGAGAGAGAGAGAGAGAGAGAGAGAGAGAGAGAGAGAGAGAGAGAGAGAGAGAGTGTGTGTGTGTGTGTGTGTGTGTGTGTGTGTGTGCTTTCTAAGGTCTCCTGCCCTGACAAGGAGGCAGCTCTCTGTCAGCCAGTAGCATGAGGCCAGTTCCAGACCTGTGTTTGTGTGCATGCATGTGTGCCTGCCCTGTCCCAGATAACCAGCCCAGGCGGCAGATGGGGGCTCGGATTACAACTGGGTTATGACAGAGCATTAGATTAAAGAATGCCTGCAATAAAATCATTTGGGCTTCGATAACAAAGTAATCTGAGATAGTGTGTGGCCTAAAACTCGTTTTTCAACCACTCCACAAATTTCTTGTTAACAAACTATAGTTTTGGCAAGTCGGTTAGGACATCTACTTTGTGTATGAAACATGTCATTTTTCCAACAATTGTTTACAGTCAGATTATTTCACTTATAATTGACTGTATCACAATTCCAGTGGGTCAGAAGTTTACATACACTAAGTTGACTGTGCCTTTAAACAGCTTGGAAAATTCCAGAAAATGATTTCATGGCTTTAGAAGCTTCTGATAGACTAATTGACATCATTTGAGTCAATTGGAGGTGTACCTGTGGATGTATTTCAAGGCCTACCTTCAAACTCAGTGCCTCTTTGCTTGACATCATGGGAAAATCAAAAGAAATCAGCCAAGACCTCATAAAAAAGTCTGGTTCATCCTTCGGAGCAATTTCCGAACGCCTGAATGTTCCACGTTCATCTGTACAAACAATAGTACGCAAGTATAAACACGATGGGACCACGCAGCCATCATACCACTGAGGAAGGAGACGCGTTCTGTCTCCTAGAGATTAACGTACTTTGGTGCAAAAAGTGCAAATCAATCCCAGAACAACAGCAAAGGACCTTGTGAAGATGCTGGAGGAAACAGGTACAAAAGTATCTATATCCACAGTAAAACGAGTCCTATGTGGACATAACCTGAAAGGCCGCTCAGCAAGGAAGAAGCCACTGCTCCAAAACTGCATAAAAATGCCAGACTACAGTTTGCAACTGCACTTCCAAAGTTGTTGCAAACTGGCTTAAGGACAACAATGTCAAGGTATTGGAGTGGCCATCACAAAGCCCTGACCTCAATCCCATAGAAAATTTGTGGGAAGAACTGAAAAACCACATCGAGCAAGGAGGCCTACAAACCTGACTCAGTTACACCAGCTCTGTCAGGAGGAATGGGCCAAAATTCACCCAACTTATTGTAGGAAGCTTGTGGAAGGCTACCCGAAACGTTTGACCTAAGTTAAACAATTTAAAGGCAATGCTACCAAATACTAATTGAGTGTATGTACATTGCTGACCCACTGGGAATGTGATGAAAGAACTAAAAGCTGAAATAAATCATTCTCTGTACTATTATTCAGACATTTCACATTCTTAAAATAAAGTGGTGATCCTAACTGACCTAAGACAGGCAATTTTTACTAGGATTAAATGTCAGGAATTGTGAAAAAAATTGTTTAAATGTGTTTGGCTAAGGTGTATGTAAACTTCCGACTTCAACTGTATCTAATATATAGCTAGTCTTTCTTGTATATATCTAGTCTATATCTGGTCTATCTAGTATATATCTAGTATACATCTCGTCTATCTAGTATACATCTAGTCTATATCGTAGATATCTAGTCTGTATCGTATATATGTAGTTTATCTAGTATATATCTGGTATATATCTAGTCTATCTAGTATATATCTAGTCTATCTAGTTTATTTCTAGTCTCTATCGTATCTATCTAGTCTATATATTGTCTATATCTAGCCTTTATCTAGTATATATCTAGTCTATCTAGTATATCTCTAGTCTATCTAGTATATATCTAGTATATATCTAGTCTATCTAGTCTATTTAGTATATATCTAGTCTCTTTAGTATGTATCTAGTCTATATCTAGTCTATCTAGTATATATTTAGTCTTTCTAGTCTATATAGAGTATATCACTAGTCTATCTAGTATATATCTAGTATATCGCTCATCTATCTAGTTTAAATCTAGTCTGTCTAGTACATCTCTAGTCTATCTAGTATATCTCTCGTCTATCTAGTATATATCTAGTCTGTCTAGTACATCTCTAGTCTATCTAGTATATATCTAGTATATCTCTAGTCTATCTAGTATATATCTAGTATATCGCTCATCTATCTAGTATATATCTAGTCTGTCTAGTACATCTCTAGTCTATCTAGTATATCTCTCGTCTATCTAGTATATATCTAGTCTGTCTAGTACATCTCTAGTCTATCTAGTATATATCTATTATATCTCTCGTCTATCTAGTATATATCTAGTCTGTCTAGTACATCTCTTGTCTATCTAGTATGTCTAGTCTATCTTAGAGAGATCTACTGTAGGTTGCTGTTCTATCTAGTCTATCCCAGAGGACCAGAAGGGGTTAAATTAAATCAATCCTTGTTTAACAGGGCTTGTTCATTGCTTTTTAAATCAGTTGCCGACTCAACACCCACCAAGGGAATTACACTATGTGTCTACTCATAGTTTCCTCTCTGTCGCCATCAATTTGGTTTGTGTGTGTGTGTTCGTGCGTGTGTCTGTGTCTGTACGTGCGTTGGTGTCATGGCGCGGAGGCAAAGGGGCCATTCGTGTATGAGAGGGAATAACCCGGTAATGGGATAAAGTCAACAACGGTCACATCAGACAGATACGTGGCAGAGGGCAGACATTTAAATACAGATAGGATTTACATTTTTCATTTATTGTCTAGTACTACTCGGCTGTCTATGGAGTTTTTCATTTTCTAAAACAAGCTGGCCTAGAATAAGTCACTCTAATCTCAGAGTCTGGAGAGAGATTAGAGTTATGGGATTCTTCATAAAGGTGCTGGGGTTTTATGTTGAAAAATTAATACAAATACAACAACATAAGGCTTAATTTACAGAAGTTATAAAATGTAAAAAATCCAAAAGCTTGTAAGGTTTAACAAAACACAAAGACGTTACCTCTATACATTTGTATTTTTTTTTACCAGGTAAATTGACTGAGAACACATTCACATTTTCAAGCAAGGACCTGGGGAATAGTTACACGGGAGAGGAGGGGGATGAATGAGCCAATTGTAAACTGGGGATGATTAAGTGGCCACGATGGTATGAAGGACAGATTGGGAATTTAGCCAGGACGCCAGGGTTAACACCCCTACTCTTACGATAAGTGCCATGGGATCTTTAGTGACCACAGAGAGTCAGGACACCTGTTTAACGTCCCATCCAAAAGACAGCACCCTACACAGGGCAATGTCCCCAATCACTGCCCTGCGGCATTGGGATATTTTTTTAGACCAGAGGAAAAGGTTCCTCCTACTGGCCCTCCAACACCACTTCCAGCAGCATCTGGCTTCCCATCCAGGGACTGACCAGGACCAAACCTGCTTAGCTTCAGAAGCAAGTCAGTAGTGGGATGCAGGGTGGTACATCTATGTAAGCTCTCAGTTACAGGAACAATGATGGTGTTGAGTCACACAGCCTTCATCAGAGAGTGCTCTCCCCATAGAATTACAGTAGAATAAGACTATTAAAATCCAGAGAACAGTTTCTGTAGAGACCCATTGATTCAATACAGTGGGGTTGTGTTGCGAAGACAAGTAGAGGCTGATCTTGGGTCAGTTTTTCCACCTAATGGTGAAAGTTAGGAATATGGGAGGGAAAGCTGATCCTAGATCCGTACCTAGGGGAAACTTCCCCCCGGAGCCATGACATGCAGCCATGCAATATGTACAAACCCAGTCATTCAGTGCAGGTGTAACAGTATTGCTTCTGTCCCTCACCTTGCCCCTACCTAAGCTTGAACCAGTGACCCTCTGCACACATCAACAACTGCCTCCCACGAAGCATTGTTACCTATCGCTCCACAAAAGCCTCGGCCCTTGCAAAGCAAGGGAAACAACTACTTCAAGGTCTCAGAGCGAGTGACGTCACCAATTGAAACGCTATTAGCGCGCACCACGCTAACTAGCTAGCCATTTCACACCGGTTACACAGGAACACAGTCATTCAGTGCAGGGATATGGTCACTGGGACTCCTGTATAGAGGAGGAATGGTTAGATATGGTCACTGGGACTCCTGTGTGGAGGAGGAATGGATAGATATGGTAATTGGGACTCCTGTATGGAGGAGGAATGGATAGATATGGTAATTGGGACTCCTGTATGGAGGAGGAATGGTTAGATATGGTCACTGGAACTCCTGTATGGAGGAGGAATGGTTAGATATGGTAATTGGGACTCCTGTATGGAGGAGGAATGGGTAGATATGGTCACTGGAACTCCTGTATGGAGGAGGAATGGTTAGATATGGTAATTGGGACTCCTGTATAGAGGAGGAATGGGTAGATATGGTAATTGGGACTCCTGTATGGAGGAGGAATGGGTAGATATGGTCACTGGAACTCCTGTATGGAGGAGGAATGGTTAGATATGGTAATTGGGACTCCTGTATGGAGGAGGAATGGGTAGATATGGTCACTGGGACTCCTGTATGGAGGAGGAATGGTTAGATATGGTAATTGGGACTCCTGTATGGAGGAGGAATGGGTAGATATGGTCACTGGGACTCCTGTATAGAGGAGGAATGGGTAGATATGGTCACTGGGACTCCTGTATGGAGGGGGAATGGGTAGATATGGTCACTGGGACTCCTGTATAGAGGAGGAATGGGTAGATATGGTCACTGGGACTCCTGTATGGAGGAGGAATGGGTAGATATGGTAACTGGGACTCCTGTATAGAGGAGGAATGGGTAGATATGGTAACTGGGACTCCTGTATAGAGGAGGAATGGGTAGATATGGTCACTGGGACTCCTGTATAGAGGAGGAATGGGTAGATATGGTCACTGGGACTCCTGTATAGAGGAGGGATGGGTAGATATGGTCACTGGGACTCCTGTATGGAGGAGGAATGGGTAGATATGGTAATTGGGACTCCTGTATGGAGGAGGAATGGGTAGATATGGTAATTGGGACTCCTGTATAGAGGAGGAATGGGTAGATATGGTAATTGGGACTCCTGTATAGAGGAGGAATGGATAGATATGGTCACTGGGACTCCTGTATGGAGGAGGAATGCGTAGATATGGTAATTGGGACTCCTGTATGGAGGAGGAATGGGTAGATATGGTAATTGGGACTCCTGTATGGAGGAGGAATGGGTAGATATGGTAATTGGGACTCCTGTATGGAGGAGGAATGGATAGATATGGTAATTGGGACTCCTGTATGGAGGAGGAATGGGTAGATATGGTAATTGGGACTCCTGTATGGAGGAGGAATGGGTAGATATGGTCACTGGGACTCCTGTATGGAGGAGGAATGGTTAGATATGGTAATTGGGACTCCTGTATAGAGGAGGAATGGGTAGATATGGTAATTGGGACTCCTGTATGGAGGAGGAATGGTTAGATATGGTCACTGGGACTCCTGTATAGAGGAGGAATGCGTAGATATGGTAATTGGGACTCCTGTATAGAGGAGGAATGGATAGATATGGTAATTGGGACTCCTGTATAGAGGAGGAATGGGTAGATATGGTAATTGGGACTCCTGTATGGAGGAGGAATGGGTAGATATGGTCACTGGGACTCCTGTATGGAGGAGGAATGCGTAGATATGGTAATTGGGACTCCTGTATAGAGGAGGAATGGATAGATATGGTAATTGGGACTCCTGTATGGAGGAGGAATGGTTAGATATGGTCACTGGGACTCCTGTATAGAGGAGGAATGCGTAGATATGGTAATTGGGACTCCTGTATAGAGGAGGAATGCGTAGATATGGTAATTGGGACTCCTGTATGGAGGAGGAATGGGTAGATATGGTAATTGGGACTCCTGTATGGAGGAGGAATGGATAGATATGGTCACTGGGACTCCTGTATAGAGGAGGAATGCGTAGATATGGTAATTGGGACTCCTGTATAGAGGAGGAATGCGTAGATATGGTAATTGGGACTCCTGTATGGAGGAGGAATGGGTAGATATGGTAATTGGGACTCCTGTATGGAGGAGGAATGGGTAGATATGGTAATTGGGACTCCTGTATGGAGGAGGAATGGATAGATATGGTCACTGGGACTCCTGTATAGAGGAGGAATGGGTAGATATGGTAATTGGGACTCCTGTATGGAGGAGGAATGGGTAGATATGGTAATTGGGACTCCTGTATGGAGGAGGAATGGATAGATATGGTCACTGGGACTCCTGTATAGAGGAGGAATGGGTAGATATGGTAATTGGGACTCCTGTATGGAGGAGGAATGGATAGATATGGTCACTGGGACTCCTGTATGGAGGAGGAATGCGTAGATATGGTAATTGGGACTCCTGTATAGAGGAGGAATGGGTAGATATGGTAATTGGGACTCCTGTATAGAGGAGGAATGCGTAGATATGGTAATTGGGACTCCTGTATGGAGAAGGAATGGGTAGATATGGTAATTGGGACTCCAGATGTCTGTATCAATGTGTCCACTGTTGCATCCCAAATGGCACCTTATTCAATGTGTATTGCACTACTAAAGGCTTTGGTCAAAAGTAGTGCATTATGAAGGTGTTCGGGTGCCATTTGGGATACATTCCATGTCCGTTTTTAAAATGTTATTTTATTTCACCATTATTTAACCAGGTAGGCCAGTTGAGAACAAGTTCTCATTTACACCTGCGACCTGGCCAAGATAAAGCAAAGCAGTGCGCCAAAAACAACACCACAGAGTTACACATAAACAAACGTACAGTCAATAACACAAGACAGCTGATGCTTAAAGTTAGGGAGGGAGATATAAGACTCCAGCTTCAGAGATTTTTGCAATTTGTTCCAGTCATTGGCAGCAGAGAACTGGAAGGAAAGGCGGCCAAAGGAAGTGTTGGCTTTGGGGATGACCAGTGCAATATACCTGCTGGAGCGCGTGCTATGAGTGCATGTTGCTATGGTGACCAGTGAGCTGAGATAAGGCAGGACTTTACCTAGCAAAGACTTATAGATGACTTGGAGCCAGTGGGTTTGGCGATGGATATGTAGTGAGGGCCAGCCAACGAGAGCATACAGGTCGCAGTGGTGGGTAGTTTAAGGGGATTTGGTGACAAAATGGATGGCACAAGTGATATACTACATCCAGTTTGCTGAGTAGAGTGTTGGGAGCTATTTTGTAAATGACATTGCCGAAGTCAAGGATCGGTAGGATAGTCAGTTTTACGAGGGTATGTTTGGCGGCATGAGTGAAGGAGGCTTTGTTGCGAAATAGGAAGCCGATTCTAGATTTAATTTTGGATTGTAGATGCTTACTGTGAGTCTGGATGTCACGTTCGCTGGAATAATTATCGGACCAAGCTGCAGCGCGATATGGTTTCCACATATTTTAATAATAAAGTGAAACTTAGCAAAGACAAAAACAAATAAACAATAAACTAACAACGAACCGTGACTACAGAGGTGCTACGTGCACTAACTCAAAACAATATCCCATAAAACACAGGTGGAAAAAATGCTACTTAAATATGATCCCCAATTAGAGACAACGATTACCAGCTGCCTCTAATTGGGAATCATACCAATCACCAACATAGAAAACAAAACTAGAACCCCACATAGAAATAATAAACTAGACTAACCCCCAGTCACACCCTGACCTACTCTACCATAGAAAATAAGGGCTCTCTATGGTCAGGACGTGACACTGGAAGGAGAGTTTACAGTCTAACCAGACACCTAGGTATTTGTAGTTGTCCACATATTCTAGGTCAGAACCGTCCAGAGTAGTGATGCTAGTCAGGCGGGAGGGTGCGGGCAGCAATCCGTTGAAGAGCATGCACTTAGTTTTACTAGCATTTAAAAGCAGTTGGAGCCCACGGAAGGAGTGTTGTATGGCATTGAAGCTCGTTTGGAGGTTTGTTAGCACAGTATCCAAAGAAGGGCAGATGTATACAGAATGGTGTCGTCTGCGTAGATGTGAATCAGAGAATCACCAGCAGCAAGTGCGACATCATTGTTAAATACAGAGAAAAGAGTCGGCCCGAGAATTGTACCCTGTGGCACCCCCATAGAAACTGCCAGAGGTCCGGACAACAGGCCCTCCGATTTGACACACTGAACTCTATCTGAGAAGTAGTTGGTGAACCAGGCGAGGCAGTCATTTGAAAAGCCAAGGCTATTGAGTCTGCCGATAAGAATGCGGTGATTGACAGAATTGAAATCTTTGGCCAGGTCAATGAATATTGTGCACCCATGACCAGCTCGGAAACCAGATTCCATAGTGGAGAAGGTACGGTGAGATTCGAAATGGTTGGTGATCTGTTTATTACCTTGGCTTTCAAAGATTTTAGAAAAGGCAGGGCAGGATGGATATAGGTCTATAACAGTTTGGATCTAGAGTGTCTCCCCCTTTGAAGAGGCGGATGACCGTGGCAGCATTCCAGTATTTGGGGATCTCAGACAATATGAAAGAGAGGTTGAACAGGCTAGTAATAGGGGTTGAAACAATTTTGGCAGATCATTTTAGAGAGGGTCCAGATTGTCTAGCCCAGCTGATTTGTAGGGATCCAGATTTTGCAGTTCTTTCAGAACATCAGCTGTCTGGATTTGGGTGATGGAGAAACGTGGGGGAGTTGCTGCAGGGGGTCCTGAGATGTTGGCCAGGGTAGTGGTAGCCAGGTGGAAAGCATGGCCAGCCGTGGAGAAATGCTTGTTGAAATGATCGATTATCGTAGATTTATCGGTGGTGGCAGTGTTTCCTATCCTCGGTGCAGTGGGCAGCTGGGAGGTGCTGCTCTAATTCTCCACACTTTACAGTGTCCCAAAACTTTTTGGAATTAGTGGAAGCAAATTTCTGTTTGAAAGCTAGCCTTAGCTTTCCTAACTGACTGAGTATAATGGTTCCTGACTTGAAATGTTGTATATTGCGGGGGTTCTACATTTTTTAAAATGTTCTACATTTTTTGAATGGAGCATGCTTATTTAAGATGGAGACGAAGGCACTTTTGAAGAGCAAACAGGCATCCTCTACTGACGGGATGAGGTCAATATCCTTCCAGGATACCCGGGCCAGGTCGATTATAAAATCCTGCTCGCTGAAGTATTTTAGGGAGCTTTTGACAGTGATGAGGGGTGGTCATTTGACCGCGGACCAGTATGCACGCAGGAAAGGAGGCAGTTATCGCTGAGATCCTGGTTGAAGACAGCAGAGGTGTATTTAGAGGGCAGGTTGGTCAGGATGATATTTAAGAGGGTGCCCATGGTTATGGATTTAGGGTTGTACCTGGTCGGTTCCTTGATGATTTGTGTGAGATTGAGGGCATCTAGCTTAGATTGTAGGACGGCTGGGGTGTTTTAAGCATGTCCCAGTTTTGGTCACCTAACAGTACGAACTCTGAAGATAGATGGGGGGGCGATCAATTCACATATGGTGTCCAGGGCACAACTGGGGGCTGAGGGGGTCTATATTAAGCGGCAATGGTGAGAGACTTGTTTCTGGAAAGGTGGAATAGATTCAAGGAATAATGTACAGACAAGGTATGGTAGGATGTGAGTACAGATTAGGTAAGCCTAGGCATTTAGTGACGATGAGAGATGTTTTGTCTCTAGAGGCACCATTTAAGCCAGGTGCTGTCACCGCATGTGTGGGGTTGGAACATAAGGGCTAGCTAAGGCATATTGAGCGGGGCTGGAGGCTCTACGGGTGAAATAAGACAGAAATGACTAACCAAAACAGCAATAGACAAGGCATATTGACATTAGGGAGAGGCATGTGTAGCCGAGTGATCATAGGGTCCAGTGAGTAGCTAGGCGAGCTGGAGGCATGGCAATTCAGAAAGCTAGCAGGCCGGGGCTAGCAGATGGGCCTCGGGGGGACGTCACAATGGGAGCGTCTGTTGAAACCCCCTCGGACGGTTACGTCGGCAGACCAGGGCCTAGCTCGAGGCTAGCTCCAGGCTAACTGGTGCTTGCTTCGGGACAGAGACATTAGACAGGAGTAGCCACTCGGATTGCAGCTAGCTAGCAGTGATGATCCGGAGTAAAGGTTCAGAGCTTGCAGTAGGAATCCGGAGAAGTGGTAGAGAAAAGCAGTCCGATATGCTCTGGGTAGATATTGCGCTGTGCAGGCTGGCAGGAGTTGCCCGGGCTGAGGCTGGCAGTCCGCGTTAACGGTGATGACCGCTAGCAGTGGCTACCCGACTACTAGCTAGCAGCTGGTTAGCTGGCTAGCTGCTGAAGGGGGTTCCGGTTCAAAAGTGTACAAAAAGCAGATCCATACCACATTGAGTAGGCGGGTTGCAGGAGAGTATGTTCAGTCCGTAGATGGAAAATTAGATTTAAAAAATTATACAAATATATACTAAATATATACGAAGAAAAATTATATATACATGGGACGGGACAAGACAATCAAAACAGACATCCCCACTGCTACGCCATCTTGGAATGAGCCTCTGCAGAGCAGACAGTTATCCAGGGAAGCTGGGAGTGTGATGTCACCCATTTGAATTCCAGCCGACCCAGGATGTGACCCAAATGGCACCCTATTCCCTATATATACCGTAGGCTTTGGTCCAAAGTAGTGCTCTATATAGGGAATAGAGTGCCATTTGGGACGCAGGTCCAGTCTAGTTTGGGGGTGCAGTTTGTGCCTGGTGTCAGGAGCCTTTTATTTGCCATGGGTGAATGTGTTGAATATTGGTTTTCTGAAAAACCTGAAAACACCAGTCACTTTCATTTATCTCTTCCCCTTCTCTAAATGGCACAACCCTCATATCCACACAACCCTCATATTCACACAACCCTCATATTCACACAACCCTCAAATTCACACTAACCACGTTTCCAGCCACAGTTTTTTTATGCGATAAAGTTATACTGTATTAAAAAAAAGAATCACGACATCTGTGATGGAAACAGGAAGTTTCAGTACAATTTGATAAATGCCACAGATAACTTGTTCGTTCGACATGGTGGGATCTTTTTGCGTTTGTATTTATTATGCGAGAAATGACAGTGGAAACGCCTTTATGTGCAAATATTGATATAATAACCATATCGAAGTAGGCTTGGAGTCACGTGATGCCACGGTTTGGGAAAGCATGCAGTTTATTAGGCTACAGATGAAATCAGTTATGATGAACTTGACAGGTGAAAGTGCACGGCGATGACCGTGATGCTTCCTTTCCAATAAATACCCAGGGTCTTATTCTGGTGACGTAATGATCGATGGTGGACTGCCGTTTGACAAATACAAATATTCTCTTATCCGTAATAATCTCATCATGTAGGCTAGCCTGACCCGCACTGTTGTCAAGAGCTCACGTGCCAATACCAGAGGACGCACATTGCTATTTAATACAACAGTGTCTGTCACAAAACTATCGGTAGAGTTGAAAATGTGATGGAAACACATTCAACTTTAGATAAGAAGTACATTTTGTATGCACTACATAGTCACGCATATTTCTTTATCAGCAGCAAGTCTGTATGGTGGAAACACCACTGGTGGGAAAATGCGCATATTTTGTTTATGTAGATTTTAGAATATTTGCATGAAAATCTGTCGCCAATTGGATGGAAACCTAGCAACGGATTTTAAAGCTAGGGTAGAGTTTTTATTCTCTACAAAACAAGGGAGACTATATTGATTCCTCCCCCACCAACCCTCCCTCAGATTGTAGAAGGCTTTTCCTCTACCATTTTTCATCTCCATATTCTGTGCTTTTTGGAAAATACCTCTGCAAACTGACATAAATCGCTGTCACAAACTCTAAAGCTATTTTTTCTCTCTCTGCAGTGGAATCTTCCGTTTTGTAATTGCCACTGCAAGTGATGGAGAGTCGCTGTCAGTGGGCTGATAGCTCATCCATACCCACACACACACACACACACACACACACACACACACACACACACACACACACACACACACACACACACACACACACACACACACAAAGCAGCTGAGGATGTAAGCTCCCCCTGGCACTCTCACCTGTTGGTCCCACTCCTCCTCTCCCCTGTTGGTCCCACTCCTCCTCTCTCCTGTTGGTCCCACTCCTCCTCTCCCCTGTTGGTCCCACTCCTCCTCTCCCCTGTTGGTCCCACTCCTCCTCTCCCCTGTTGGTCCCACTCCTCCTCTCACCTGTTGGTCCCACTCCTCCTCTCACCTGTTGGTCCCACTCCTCCTCTCACCTGTTGGTCCCACTCCTCCTCTCTCCTGTTGGTCCCACTCCTCCTCTCCCCTGTTGGTCCCACTCCTCCTCTCCCCTGTTGGTCCCACTCCTCCTCTCCCCTGTTGGTCCCACTCCTCCTCTCTCCTGTTGGTCCCACTCCTCCTCTCTCCTGTTGGTCCCACTCCTCCTCTCTCCTGTTGGTCCCACTCCTCCTCTCTCCTGTTGGTCCCACTCCTCCTCTCACCTGTTGGTCCCACTCCTCCTCTCACCTGTTGGTCCCACTCCTCCTCTCTCCTGTTGGTCCCACTCCTCCTCTCACCTGTTGGTCCCACTCCTCCTCTCCCCTGTTGGTCCCACTCCTCCTCTCTCCTGTTGGTCCCACTCCTCCTCTCTCCTGTTGGTCCCCCTCCTCCTCTCACCTGTTGGTCCCACTCCTCCTCTCTCCTGTTGGTCCCACTCCTCCTCTCTCCTGTTGGTCCCACTCCTCCTCTCACCTGTTGGTCCCACTCCTCCTCTCACCTGTTGGTCCCACTCCTCCTCTCTCCTGTTGGTCCCACTCCTCCTCTCACCTGTTGGTCCCACTCCTCCTCTCCCCTGTTGGTCCCACTCCTCCTCTCCCCTGTTGGTCACACTCCTCCTCTCACCTGTTGGCCCCACTCCTCCACTCTCCATCTTTCTTTCCTTCCTTCCTTCCATCCCTCCTCCAGAAAGAACCAGGGCTCTCCACGCCTACCCGCTACTCTCTTTAGTCTCTCCCTAGTGTGGAGCACGCCACTCGGATGACTGGCTCCCTAACCCTCCCTGCCTCCGTCCTTGCCTCTTGCTTCTTAAAATGTTGGCAATGTTCTAGGAACGTTCTCCAACTGGTTTGACATCGGGAATGTTGTCAAATAGTTCAGAGAATGTTAAGAAACAACGTTCTTCTGTAGGAATTTCAGTACTTCAGCATAACGTTTCCTACAGGTTTCGTTATGGTTCTATTCGAAGTCATGTTCTCAAATTGTTCCAAGAATGCGAAGAAAACTTTCCATAAAAAACAAGAGAAGATTGGTAACGCTTAGAGAACGTTCTAAGAATGATATTTAAAAACAAACACATTCCATTCTCTATCTTGTTGAGTGTGTTCTGGTGTGTTGGCCACGCCCACTAATTGGCCACACCTGATCTTAATGAGTGCTTGTTTCCTTTGAAATGGGGTCTGTTTGAATAGACTAACATGAACAGCTTTGTAAACATGGCACGCTAGCTCCACCCTGGTGGTGCAGTGGACGAATTACATGGACAGAGAACAGAAGATTATAGGTCGAAATTTCACTGATGCCGTGTCACAATAAAAAAAAATACATGTGTTTGCATGATTATTGCCTAAAGAAATACTTTTCTATGTGTCCTATCTGTAGTGCTGAGCGATTAGTGCTTTTTGAGGTCGGTTTGGTTTCGGTTTGATTATTTATAAAATAATCACAGTTTTCGATTTCGGTTTAGATTTTAAAAAATCTAAAAATGATTTTAGAGCATTTCAATGGGAATTCTAAAGCCAAAAATAGGGAACATTCCATTTTCAAAACATTGAAAATATTCCATTGTCTCTGTCAGGTCCACATTGGGTAGACATCAATTGAAAAATAGGAAATTACTATGAAATAACACAATATTTCAGTTGTGTATATGACTTAATTTGTATTTGATGACTATTATTTTTCCTTATAGTCATCATCTCATCCCTGCTCAGGCAGTATCAGCCAAACAGCCAGACAACGTTATCTCTGTATCTCTGTACTGTCTTTAGTCATCCTATTCAGCTAGGCTGGCTAAGCGTGCTGCAGAACTGCCTGACTAAGTCATTTTACTAGTTCTTCAAAGTAGATAAGGCATACTTTCACAAACTGTCTATATCCCTCTCTCTCGTCGTTGTGTTGTGTACATTCCTCTCTCGTGTAGTCTATGTTGTCTGTGTGTATCTAACGTAGCAGGCGTAAAATTGTGTCCATCTCTGAGCCGAAAAAACAGGCTCAATGGATTATGG
Source organism: Salvelinus namaycush (assembly GCF_016432855.1). Classification (NCBI taxonomy): domain Eukaryota; kingdom Metazoa; phylum Chordata; class Actinopteri; order Salmoniformes; family Salmonidae; genus Salvelinus; species Salvelinus namaycush. Next base: position 198,099 of record NW_024059986.1, read on the forward strand.
TCATTGTAGTTAATTACCACGTTTCTGCGCGGAACTAGGTTGAATATTTGCTTAATAAAAACTACAACTCAACTTCAGCCGAGCGTCCCAAATACACTACCGTTCAAAAGTTTGGGGTCACTTAAAAATGTCCTTGTTTTTTAAAGAAAAGCTCATTTTTTGTCCATTAAAATAACATAAAATTGATCAGAAATACAGTGTACACATTGTCAATGTTGTAAATGACTATTGTAGCTGGAAACGGTAGATTTTTTATGGTTATCTACATAGGTGTACAGAGGCCCGTTATCAGCAACCATCACTCCTGTGTTCCAATGGCATGTTGTTAGCTAATCCAAGTTTATCATTTTAAAAGGCTAATTGATCATTAGAAAACCCTTTTGCAATTATGTTACCACAGCTGAAAACTGTTGTTCTGATTAAAGAAGCAATAAAACTGGCTTTCTTTAGACTAGTTGAGTATCTGGAGCATCAGCATTTGTGGGTTTGATTACAGGCTAAAAATGGCCACAAACAAAGAACATTCTTCTGAAACTCGTCAGTCTATTCTTGATCTGAGAAATGAAGGCTATTCCATGCGAGAAATTGCCAAGAAACTGAAGATCTCGTACGACGCTGTTGTACTACTCCCTTCACAGAACAGCGCAAACTGGCTCTAACCAGAGTAGAAAGAGGAGTGGGAGGCCCGATGCACAACTGAGCAAGAGGACAAGTACATTAGAGTGTCTAGTTTAAGAAACAGACGCCTCACAAGTCCTCAACTGATACCTTCATTAAATAGTACCCGCAAAACACCAGTCTCAACGTCAACAGTGAAGAGGTGACTCCGGGATGCTGTCCTTCTAGGCAGAGTTGCAAAGAAAAAGCCATATCTCAGACTGGCCAATAAAAAGAAAAGATTAACATGGGCAAAAGAACACAGAGACTGAACAGAGGAACTCTGCCTAGAAGGCCAGCATCCCAGAGTCGCCTCTTCACTGTTGATGTTGAGTTTGGTGTTTTGCGGGTACAATTTAGTGAAGCTGCCAGTTGAGGACTTGCATGTTTTCCTCGCGTGTTTTCTGTTTATGGGATAAGACAGGTAAAGAGGAATGAGAGAGTGTGCTGCATTATCAGTGGACTGGATTCAAACTGCAGCGATATATGAGATCTGGAGGCAGCGACTTAGAGCACTCTAGAACGCATTGTTCACTACTTAGGGAATAGAGTGCCATTTGGGATGTAGCCTCTGTCTCGGCTAGGTTACATTCCACCAGGCTTGTGTGTATAGGGACTGTCTGCATGCTACCTAAATGTTTGAATCCTTTGTGGGCTTTGTGTTTTGAATATTGAGCGAAAACTGAACTTTTACAATGACGGCCTACCCCAGCCAAACCCGGACGACTCTGGGACAATTGTGCGCCACCCTATGGGACTCCCAATCCCGGCCAGTTGTGATACAGCCTGGAATCGAACCAGGGTCTGTAGTGACACCTCTATTACTGAGATGCAGTGCCTTAGACCGCTGCGCCACTCGGGAGCCCAATGTCTAATCTGATGTATAATCACATTTGAAGTCCTAATCCAACAAAGCTCTCAGAAGAGGAAAATAATGAATAGAGATTATGTAGAGAATAGATTTAACTGTACCCTACAACTTATCCCCTTTCAAGGGGATAAATTGTGTCCCAAATTGCACCCTTTTCCCTATATAGGTCTATAGTGCGTTACTTTTGACCAGAGCCCTATGAGTCCTGGCCAAAAGTAGTGCACTAGAAAGTTCCCCCGAGAGCTACGTTGTCATGTGATACGCTAATTGCTGTCAACAGCTCTAATTTGGCCTGTAAATCCCCTGCAAGAGAGAAAGAGAGAGAGAAAGAGAGGGGGAGACAGAAAGAGAGAGAGAGAGAGACAAAGAGAAAGAAGGAGAGAAAGAGAGAGAGATAGAAAAATGAGAGCTAGAAGAAAGGATGGGGGTATAAATCAAACCTATCTATAATGGCTCATTAAGTAAGGTCATAAACAGTGTAAATCTGGATTAACAGTGTAAATCTGGATTAATGCAATTTCAGTGGTGTTTAAACAACCCCCAGGCTGTTGTACCTCCTCAGTTTCATTATACACCTGAATTTTTGATTCATATCAAATCAAATTGTATTTGTCACATGCTTTGTAAACAACAGGTGTAGACTAACAGTAAAATGCTTACTTACGGTCCTTTTTCAACAATGCAGATAAAACATTTAAATAGTGACACAAGGAATAAATACACAGTTAATAATGAAAAACAATGAGTAGAAAATAACATGGCTATATACAGCGAGTAGAAAATAACATGGCTATATACGTGACTCACCACCTGGATTTGGTCTTATGTAGCAAAATTTGAAATCGTGTTTTTTACATTGGATAAACGTAGAGACTCAGTGCTTCAAAATGGTATATCATACACTGCATTTTTGAGGAACAATGGAAAAGTAATTCTGCTTTGAAAGTTGATAAACTTGTAAACTCACTTTTAGCCTTTGAATGTTTTGGTATCTAGTGAAGAGATCCCTTCTTTGTCTACACCCATTCAGCATCGTTCACACCCCACCCATCTCTTTAAGGGTTGATCGGAGCGTTGGCTAGCTTGTTAGCTACTTCCAGACACAACTGAGAGAACAACTCACTGGCCATTTTACTCACCCTAGCAGCCCTGGTTAGGATGTTTTTATGTTATCCAGAGGGTTGGTGACTGCAACTGTGCTGCTGGCAACAATTACAAACATTTTGCCAACATTTTGCCAACGTTTACTGACACCGGCCATATACTGTGCAGCTGTATTCATTGACCTGGCCATGGCTTTCGACTCTGTCAATCACCACATTCTTATCGGCAGACTCAACAGCCTTGGTTTCTCAAATGACTGCCTCGCCTGGTTCACCAACTACTTCTCAGACAGAGTTCAGTGTGTCAAATCGGAGGGCCTGTTGTCTGGACCTCTGGCAGTCTCTATGGGGGTGCCACAGGGTTCAATTCTCGGGCTGACTCTTTTCTCTGTATACATCAATGACGTTGCTCTTGCAGCTGGTTGATTCACTGATCCACCTCTACGCAGACGACACCATTCTGTATACTTCTGGCCCTTCTTTGGACACTGTGTTAACTAACCTCCAGAGGAGCTTCAATACCATACAACACTCCTTCCGTGACTTCCAACTGCTCTTAAATGCAAGTAAAACTAAATACATGCTCTTCAACCGATCGCTGCCCACACCTGCCCGCCCGCCCGTCCAGCATCACTATTCTGGATGGTTCTGACTTAGAATATGTGGACAACTACAAATACCTGGATAGACTGTAAAATCTCCTTCCAAACTCACATTAAGCATCTCCATTCCAAAAATGAAATCTAGAATCGGCTTCCTATTTCGCAACAAAGCATCCTTCACTCATGCTGCCAAACATACCCTTGTAAAACTGACTATCCTACCGATCCTTGACTTCGGCGATGTCAGTTACAAAATAGCCTCCAACACTCTACTCAGCAAATTGGATGCAGTCTATCACAGTGCCATCCATTTTGTCACCAAAGCCCCATATACTACCCACTACTGCGACCTGTATGCTCTCGATGGCTGGCCCTCGCTTCATATTCGTCGCCAAACCCACTGGTTCCAGGTCATCTATAAGTCTTTGCTAGGTAAAGCCCCGCCTTATCTCAGCTCACTGGTCACCATAGCAGCACCCACCCGTAGCAGGCGCTCCAGCAGGTATATTTCACTGGTCACCCCCAAAGCCAACTCCTCTTTGGCCGCCTTTCCTTCCAGTTCTCTGCTGCCAATGACTGGAATGAACTGCAAAAATCCCTGAAGCTGGAGACTCATATCTCCCTCACTAACTTTAAGCACCAGCTGTCAGAGCAGCTCACAGATCACTGCACCTGTACATAGCCCATCTGTAAATAGCCTATCCAACTACCTCTTCCCCATACTGTTATTTGATTTATTTTGCTCCTTTACCCAGTATCTCTACTTGCACACTCATCTTCTACACATCTATCACTCCAGTGTTTAATTGCTATATTGTAATTATTTCGCCACTATGGCCTATTTATTGCCTTACCTCCCTTATCCTACCTCATTTGCACACACTGTATATGACTTTTTCTATTGTATTATTGGCTGTATGTTTGTTTATTCCATGTGTAACTCTGTGTTGTTGTTTGTGTCGCACTGCTTTGCTTTATCTTGGCCAGGTCGCAGTTGTAAATGAGAACTTGTTCTCAACTGGCCTACCTGGTTAAATAAAGATGAAATAAAAAAATACAAAATATTCAACGGGGGTTGAGCGTTCGTAAATTCGTCAGTTATTCTGCGCTCTGGCACACTCAGATGAGAGTGCTCTGAAATCGGAGTAGATAGCCAGAGCGAATTTACCAGCTATGTCTATCAACAGTTGTCGTAGTGACATTCTATTGAAATGGTTACTTGCATAGTGGAGTATTTTGTTAAGACATGTAGCTAGCTAGCTAGGTTATCAATTAACCAAAATCCCAACTCATGACGTTACTACACTGCATGAATCTGCAGGTAGCTAACCAACCAGGTTCAATGTTAGCTCGCTAACAGGCTATAACTAGCAAACAAATGGCTCTGAGGTATGAATAATAACATCATACACGTAACGTTAGCTAGCGAACCAGCTAAAAGTACACTAACTTCAAATGAAAACGACTTTCTGTCAAAATTAGAAACGTGTAATATCTGAAAATATAGCTAACTAGACTATCTTACCCGTATACATTATGGATGGACGCTTCTCCCTGTCACAGATGCCACGGTTGCCCTTAGTTTGAAGATGAAATCCAGACACAGGTGTTTTCTCCATCTCCTTAGCTATCATACTCTAATTCTACTGATTTCAAAACTCGGTCGTCCAGAAAGTGGAGAGCAACACTTATGCAGTTCTACTACGCAATACACTTTTTAAAAAGTCAGGATTACCTCCACTTACTGACCAGCTCAAATAGAAAGAAGCAGCTATATGGCAGACCAATCTGAACTCTTCTGTCGGCATGTCCAGCCCACTCATTATCTCAGCCAAATGCTGGCGAGAAGGTTGCATCCTTTTTTGGTGGCTAAATCAACTAGGCTTGTAATTTAATAATTTTATTCATATTGTTGTGACAAAGTAGGTTTGGTATAACAGAAGATAGCGCTATTTGGTAAAAGACCAAGTCCATATTATGGCAAGAACAGCTCAAATAAGCAAAGAGAAACGACAGTCCATTATTACTTTAAGACATGAAGGTCAGTCAATCCGGAACATTTCAAGAACTTTGAACGTTTCTTCATGGGCTGTCGTAAAAACCATCAAGCACTATGATGAAACTGGTCTCATGAGGACCACCACAGCAAAGGAAGACCCACAGTTACCTCTGCTGCAGGATAAGTTCATTAGAGTTACCAGCCTCAGAAATCAGCAATGAAATGCAACCTCAGATTGCAGCCCACATAAATGCTTCACAGAGTTCAAGTAACAGATACATCTCAACATCAACTGTTCAGAGGAGACTGCGTGAATCAGGCTTTCATGGTCGAATTGTTGCAAAGAAACCACTCCTAAAGGACACCAATAATAAGAAGGGACTTGCTTGGGCCAAGAAACACGAGCAATGGACATTAGACCGGTGGAAATCTTTCCTTTTTTCTGATGAGTCCAAATTTGACATTTTTGGTTCCAACCGCTGTGTCTTTGTGAGACGCAGAGTAGGTGAACGGATGATCTCCGCATGTGTGGTTCCCACCATAGAGGAGGGGTTGTGATGGTGTGGGGGTGCTTTGCTGGTGACACTGTCTGTGATTTATTTAGAATTCAAGGCACACTTAACCAGCATGGCTATCACAGCATTCTGCAGCGATACGCCATCCCATCTGGTTTGCCCTTAGTGGGACTATCATTTGTTTTTCAACAGGACAATTACCCAAAACACACCTCCAGGCTGTGTAAGGGCTATTTTACCAAGAGGGAGATTGATGGAGTGCTGCATCAGATGACCTGGCCTCCACAATCACCCGACCTCAAACCAATTGAGATGGTTTAGGATGAGTTGGACAGCAGAGTGAAGGAAAAGCATCCGTGCTCAGCGCATCCGTGCTCAGCAACAAGACTGTTGGAAATGCATTCCTCATGAAGCTGGTTGAGAGAATGCCAAATAGTGTCCAAAGCTGTCATCAAGGCAAAGGGTGGCTACTATTGAAGAATCTCAAATAAAAAATATATTTTGATTTGTTTAAAAAAAAAAATGGTTACTGCATGATTCCATATGTGTTATTTCATAGTGTTGATGTCTTCACTATTATTCTACAATGTAGAAAATAGTAAAAATGAAGGAAAACCCTTGACTGAGTAGGTGTGTCCAAACGTTTTACTGGTATTGTATGTCACATAAGATCATAATCAACTGTAGTTGCTGTGTATATGTGTGACACTGTCTAACTTGTACTTTTTGGAAGAAGTACTGTTCAGAATTTGATTGTAGTTGAAAATATTTTTGCTTAGGCTGTTGTTGTTGGTATTGTTGTTGTTGTTTTTGACATGCATGTGTCCACCACTGACCAGCCCTTCTCTTCTCTCAATTCAATTAATTTCAAGGGGCTTTATTGGCATGGGAAACATATGTTAACATTGCCAAAGCAAGTGAAGTAGATAATATACAAAAGTGAAATAAACAATAAAAATGAACAGTAAACGTTACACTCACAGAAGTTCCAAAAGAATAAAGACATTACAAATGTCATATTATGTATCTATAAAGTATTGTAACGATGTACAAATGGTTAAAGTACAAAAGGAAAATAAATAAGCATAAATATGGGTTGTATTTACAATGGTGTTTGTTCTTCACTGGTTGACCTTTTCTCTCTCTCTCTGTGTCCCTACAGGCGGACCCCCAGGGGCGGGACATAGCCATCCGGCCCTTCCTGGAACACTGTGAGAACACACACATGACCATTTGGCTGGGGATCGTTTACGCATACAAGGGCCTGCTTATGGTGAGTAAAGAGAGAGATTGGTGTGTGTGTGTGTGTGTCCGTCACCTCAAGGACCTAGTCATGGTTAGGGAGGTAGTCTCTGAGCTGCAGGAAAGGAAGAGGTGGTGGCTGTTATCTGAACACCGTCTAGCATGTGTATACCATGGTCATTGTGTCATGATGGAGAGTTCAATAGCAAGTTTTCTGCCACACACAAAGCACACATATGGTAATCATATCTGTGGTTGTTAGATGTCGATTTCATCAGGCATAGAGCACATTCTATTGTTCTGTCTGAATACTGGGATATGACTCATACCCTACTATACAGAGAGAAATAGCACATGACCTGCCATCGGTTCAGTGATGAGTTACCCACAATAGACTTGTCCTTCACTGAAGAGAACCTTCCACTGTGAGAAAGAGAAATATCAAAGGAAACACAAAATACTTTGATCACTGTTATCTCCCCAACCATATAAGAGTGGTCCCATTGAGTAGTAACTAGGTTCATTGTGTGTGTGTGTGTGCGTGTGCGTGTGTGTGTGTGTGTGCCTCCAAGCAGAGCTCCCAGTGACGTAGTTAACCGAACCCCTCCAGAAGCCTAAGGTTTCTAAATGAAATGTGACATATTTGAAAATGTTCCGCTTCCCCTCGGCTGGTGTGTTTGAACACCTTAACTTAACTAGTCCAGACTGTAAATAATTCAGCCTTTCAGTCCACTTATAGCCATGAGAGAGAAAGAGAGAGAGAGGAAACAGAAAGTGAGATACATGGCGTGACAAACTTCAGAGTAGTTGTGTCTGAGACAAAACTGGGACATGACAACAGTAGGAGCAGCATCTGAGGATTGAGTCATCATCTATCCTATGGCACACACACACACACACACACACACACACACACACACACACACACACACACACACACACACACACACACACACACACACACACACACACACACACACACACACACACACACACACACACACAACCTATCCCAAGGTGTGATCATGTGACGAATGCTCATGTGATGCTAATGTTGAGACACACTGGGGTTCTGTTCTAGAATATTCCATGCAGTGTTCTGTGAAGAACACAAAAACACTCTCAGAAAATAAACCATTTATGACCACAAAATCAAAAGGCTTTTCAAGTTTACATCAATGCTGCTGTCTGCTATGTAGGTCACATTAGATGGTATAATTCATATATTTGTGCAAATGTACATAATGTACATCTCTATATCACAACAGCTACAGTATGTACTGAACATAAATAGGCCTATACATCCCTGTTAATCTTTCATTCTTTCTCTCCTCTACTCTCCTGTCCCCCTCCCCTCCCCTCCTCTCTCCTCTCCTTTCCCCTCTCTCTCCTGTCTTCTCTCTCTCCTCCTCTTCCCTTCTTATCCTTCCCCTTCTCTCCCTCCTCTCTTCTATCCTCTCCCCTCTCCTCCAGTTGTTTGGGTGCTTCCTGGCTTGGGAGACGAGGAATGTGAGCATCCCGGCCCTGAATGACAGCAAGTACATCGGGATGAGTGTGTACAACGTGGGCATCATGTGTATCATCGGGGCGGCCGTGTCCTTCCTCACGCGAGACCAGCCCAATGTGCAGTTCTGCATCGTGGCTCTGGTCATCATCTTCTGCAGCACGATCACTCTCTGTCTGGTGTTTGTGCCAAAGGTAAAGAACACAGGAAATGGTATACTGTCCCCTTCCTGTCCAGCCAAGGGGCATGAAACTGCTCAACCAACTGGATTCATGCACTCTAAGAGGATCTCAGAAATGATCATGTTGCTGATTGTATGAAATACTTTCCCTTGTTTTTAAACATTCCAATATGAGTAAGCATAACATGACATCAGAGGAATGTGATGTGACACCTTAACCTGTCATTCTAAGCCACTGCCCTTTATTATGACAACTTGCAGTTCATCACGATGAGGACCAATCCAGACGCAGCTACTCAGAACCGGAGGTTAAAGTTCAATACGAACCAGAAGAAAGAGGACTCCAAGACGTCCACGTCAGTGACCAGTGTGAACCAGGCCAACACGTCCAGACTGGACGGCCTGCAGACCGACAACCACCGCCTCCGCATGAAGATAACAGAGGTGACGTCATCGTAATGCTGCCTTATGTCATGTCATCACCACTTAGGGAGTCTCTCCCGACCACACCAGTCCTGTTACCTACATTTAGTCCCCAGAGTTTTCTCTCAATTTCACAGTCAGGAAAAGCTCATGGCCCTATTGATGTGACCAGAGAGACACCCTGTTTTTTGTATTTATCTAAAGTATGGTATTCTTCATATATGAGTCTTACGTTTGCGTGACATAACAGCAATGACAGTGTCCTCAGAGCTTGCCTTGTCTCTAATAGGTCCTGTCTGCCAGTAGCACCATCCTGTCACTCTATAAAGTGTCTCTAATAGGTCCTGTCTGCCAGTAGCACCATCCTGTCACTCTATAAAGTGTCTCTAATAGGTCCTGTCTGCCAGTAGCACCATCCTGATAAAGTGTATCGTACTTTCTACTTTCATTTATAGAACATATGATGTTTTATGTCTTTGACGTTGAATGACATGAGAAATCTTGTGCCAATCATGTAGGCTTTTCTAGAAATCTTTCTGTCATGCATTTCACTGTATCTATTCTCTTCTCGGGTGCAAGAGTAGCCATTGCCCTTGTAGTCGTTCCTAACGCCACTCTTGAAGTACAATGGAGTTGAATAGAAAAGGTTTCTTTCTGATCAAAATCAATAAATTTCAGTAGGCAACCCTTATCTGTCCTTGCATCACTATTTAACTATATTTTAACAATGAGTAACACTTTGTTTTAAGGGTCCATAATAAACCATTTATAAGGCATTTAAGGCATTTACAAACCATTTGTTCAACATTTATTAATCATTACTCCCAAAGTTTAAAACTATTTTAACCTCTTAAACATTATGTTAACATCTTAAACACAAATGTAACATCTTAAACATTATGTTAACATCTTAAACATTATGTTAACATCTTAAACATTATGTTAACATCTTAAACATTATGTTAACATCTTAAACATTATGTTAACATCTTAAACATTATGTTAACATCTTAAACATTATGTTCACATCTTAAACATTATGTTCACATCTTAAACATTATGTTCACATCTTAAACATTATGTTCACATCTTAAACATTATGTTCACATCTTAAACATTATGTTCACATCTTAAACATTATGTTCACATCTTAAACATTATGTTAACATCTTAAACATTATGTTAACATCTTAAACATTATGTTAACATCTTAAACACAAATTTAACATCTTAAACACAATGTCTACATCTTAAACATTATGTCTACATCTTAAACATTATTTTTACATCTTAAACATTATGTTAACATCTTAAACATTATGTTAACATCTTAAACATTATGTTAACATCTTAAACATTATGTTAACATCTTAAACACAAATTTAACATCTTAAACACAAATTTAACATCTTAAACATTATGTCTACATCTTAAACATTATGTTAACATCTTAAACATTATGTTAACATCTTAAACATTATGTTAACATCTTAAACACAAATTTAACATCTTAAACATTATGTCTACATCTTAAACATTATTTTTACATCTTAAACATTATTTTTACATCTTAAACATTATGTTAACATCTTAAACATTATGTTAACATCTTAAACATTATGTTAACATCTTAAACATTATGTTAACATCTTAAACACAAATTTAACATCTTAAACATTATGTCTACATCTTAAACATTATTTTTTACATCTTAAACATTATGTTAACATCTTAAACATTATGTTAACATCTTAAACGTTATGTTAACATCTTAAACATTATGTTAACATCTTAAACACTATTTTAACATCTTAAACATTATGTTAACATCTTAAACATTATGTTAACATCTTAAACATTATGTTAACATCTTAAACACAATTTTAACATCTTAAACGTTATGTTAACATCTTAAACACTATTTTAACATCTTAAACATTATGTTCACATCTTAAACATTATGTTCACATCTTAAACATTATGTTCACATCTTAAACATTATGTTAACATCTTAAACATTATGTTCACATCTTAAACATTATGTTAACATCTTAAACATTATGTTAACATCTTAAACACAAATTTAACATCTTAAACATTATGTTAACATCTTAAACATTATGTTAACATCTTAAACACAAATTTAACATCTTAAACATTATGTCTACATCTTAAACATTATTTTTACATCTTAAACATTATGTTAACATCTTAAACATTATGTTAACATCTTTAACGTTATGTTAACATCTTAAACGTTATGTTAACATCTTAAACATTATGTTAACATCTTAAACATTATGTTAACATCTTAAACATTATGTTAACATCTTAAACATTATGTTAACATCTTAAACACAATTTTAACATCTTAAACGTTATGTTAACATCTTAAACACTATTTTAACATCTTAAACATTATGTTAACATCTTAAACATTATGTTCACATCTTAAACATTATGTTAACATCTTAAACACTATTTTAACATCTTAAACATTATGTTAACATCTTAAACATTATGTTAACATCTTAAACATTATGTTAACATCTTAAACATTATGTTAACATCTTAAACACAATTTTAACATCTTAAACGTTATGTTAACATCTTAAACACTATTTTAACATCTTAAACATTATGTTAACATCTTAAACATTATGTTAACATCTTAAACATTGTTAACATCTTAAACATTATGTTCACATCTTAAACATTATGTTCACATCTTAAACATTATGTTCACATCTTAAACATTATGTTAACATCTTAAACATTATGTTAACATCTTAAACATTATGTTAACATCTTAAACATTGTTAACATCTTAAACACAAATTTAACATCTTAAACATTATGTCTACATCTTAAACATTATTTTTACATCTTAAACATTATGTTAACATCTTAAACATTATGTTAACATCTTAAACATTATGTTAACATCTTAAACATTATGTTAACATCTTAAACACTATTTTAACATCTTAAACATTATGTTAACATCTTAAACATTATGTTAACATCTTAAACTTTATGTTAACATCTTAAACATTATGTTAACATCTTAAACACAATTTTAACATCTTAAACGTTATGTTAACATCTTAAACCCTATTTTAACATCTTAAACATTATGTTAACATCTTAAACATTATGTTAACATCTTAAACATTATGTTAACATCTTAAACACAATTTTAACATCTTAAACACAATTTTAACATCTTAAACATTATGTTAACATCTTAAACATTATGTTAACATCTTAAACACTATTTTAACATCTTAAACATTATGTTAACATCTTAAACACTATTTTAACATCTTAAACATTATGTTAACATCTTAAACATTATGTTAACATCTTAAACATTATGTTAACATCTTAAACATTATGTTAACATCTTAAACGTTATGTTAACATCTTAAACATTATGTTAACATCTTAAACACTATTTTAACATCTTAAACATTATGTTAACATCTTAAACATTATGTCTACATCTTAAACATTATGTTCACATCTTAAACATTATGTTTACATCTTAAACGTTATGTTAACATCTTAAACATTATGTTAACATCTTAAACATTATGTTAACATCTTAAACACTATTTTAACATCTTAAACATTATGTTAACATCTTAAACACAAATTTAACATCTTAAACATTATGTTAACATCTTAAACATTATGTTCACATCTTAAACATTATGTTAACATCTTAAACATTATGTCTACATTTTAAACACAATTTTAACATCTTAAACATTATGTTAACATCTTAAACATTATGTCTACATCTTAAACATTATTTTTACATCTTAAACATTATGTTAACATCTTAAACATTATGTTAACATCTTAAACATTATGTTAACATCTTAAACACAAATTTAACATCTTAAACATTATGTCTACATCTTAAACATTATTTTTACATCTTAAACATTATTTTTACATCTTAAACATTATGTTAACATCTTAAACATTATGTTAACATCTTAAACATTATGTTAACATCTTAAACATTATGTTAACATCTTAAACATTATGTTAACATCTTAAACACAAATTTAACATCTTAAACATTATGTCTACATCTTAAACATTATTTTTACATCTTAAACATTATGTTAACATCTTAAACATTATGTTAACATCTTAAACATTATGTTAACATCTTAAACGTTATGTTAACATCTTAAACATTATGTTAACATCTTAAACACTATTTTAACATCTTAAACATTATGTTAACATCTTAAACATTATGTTAACATCTTAAACATTATGTTAACATCTTAAACACAATTTTAACATCTTAAACGTTATGTTAACATCTTAAACACTATTTTAACATCTTAAACACTATTTTAACATCTTAAACATTATGTTCACATCTTAAACATTATGTTCACATCTTAAACATTATGTTCACATCTTAAACATTATGTTCACATCTTAAACATTATGTTAACATCTTAAACATTATGTTAACATCTTAAACATTATGTTAACATCTTAAACATTATGTTAACATCTTAAACATTATGTTCACATCTTAAACATTATGTTAACATCTTAAACATTATGTTAACATCTTAAACACAAATGTAACATCTTAAACATTATGTCTACATCTTAAACATTATTTTTACATCTTAAACATTATGTTAACATCTTAAACATTATGTTAACATCTTAAACATTATGTTAACATCTTAAACACAAATTTAACATCTTAAACATTATGTTAACATCTTAAACATTATGTTAACATCTTAAACACAAATTTAACATCTTAAACATTATGTCTACATCTTAAACATTATTTTTACATCTTAAACATTATGTTAACATCTTAAACATTATGTTCACATCTTTAACGTTATGTTAACATCTTAAACGTTATGTTAACATCTTAAACATTATGTTAACATCTTAAACATTATGTTAACATCTTAAACATTATGTTAACATCTTAAACACAATTTTAACATCTTAAACGTTATGTTAACATCTTAAACACTATTTTAACATCTTAAACATTATGTTAACATCTTAAACATTATGTTCACATCTTAAACATTATGTTAACATCTTAAACACTATTTTAACATCTTAAACATTATGTCTACATCTTAAACATTATGTTCACATCTTAAACATTATGTTTACATCTTAAACGTTATGTTAACATCTTAAACATTATGTTAACATCTTAAACATTATGTTAACATCTTAAACACTATTTTAACATCTTAAACATTATGTTAACATCTTAAACATTATGTTAACATCTTAAACACAAATTTAACATCTTAAACATTATGTTAACATCTTAAACATTATGTTCACATCTTAAACATTATGTTAACATCTTAAACATTATGTCTACATTTTAAACACAATTTTAACATCTTAAACATTATGTTAACATCTTAAACATTATGTCTACATCTTAAACATTATGTTCACATCTTAAACATTATCTTAACATCTTAAACATTATGTTAATATCTTAAACATTATGTTAACATCTTAAACATTATGTTAACATCTTAAACATTATGTTAACATCTTAAACATTATGTTAACATCTTAAACATTATGTTAACATCTTAAACACAATTTTAACATCTTAAACACAATTTTAACATCTTAAACGTTATGTTAACATCTTAAACACTATTTTAACATCTTAAACGTTAGGTTAACATCTTAAACACTATTTTAACCCCATAAACAAAATGTTCTCTGTGCAGTTGGATAAGGAACTGGAGGAGGTGACCATGCAGCTGCAGGACACCCCAGAGAAGACCCCGTACATCAAGCAGAACCACTACGGAGACGTCAACAACATCCTCAGCATACGCAACTTCACAGACGGCAAAGGTGACTGACCACTGCTGCTTTTGTTCACACTTCTACAGCATCACCTCCCACATATTCCTCACTCATTTGAACAGACAGACACACCTCTGTCAGCATGGACTGCTGCTGCTGCACCCACTGTCTGCACATGATTCTCTCTGAAGAGTTGTACTCATCTGTCCAAGGTAAAAGAGCTGTGCTCACCTCATAGATAGGGAACAGCAAGCGTTTAATTGTTCCTCCAGTTTCTTGTCTGCTAATTATGATACAATACTACTATCGTCATGACAACTATTTATTTTTTATTTAACTAGGCAAGTCAGTTAAGAACAAATTCTTATTTACAATGACGGCCTACCAAAAGGCAAAAGGCCTCCTGCGGGGACGGGGGCTGGGATTAAAAATAAAAATTATATCAAAATATAGGAGAAAACACACATCACGACAAGAGAGACAACACAACATAAAGAGAGACCTAAGACAACAACATAGCATGGTAGCAACACATGACAACACAGCATGGTAGCAACACAACATGACAACATCATGGTAGCAACACATGACAACACAGCATGGTAGCAACACAACATGACAACAACATGGTAGCAACACATGACAACACAGCATGGTAGCAACACAACATGACAACATCATGGTAGCAACACATGACAACACAGCATGGTAGCAACACAACATGACAACAACATGGTAGCAACACAACATGGCAGCAGCACAAAACAGGGTACAAACATTATTGGGCACAGACAACAGCACAAAGGGCAAGAAGGCAGAGACAACAATACATCACGCAAAGTAGCCACAACTGTCAGTAAGAGTGTCCATGATTGAGTCTTTGAATGAAGAGATTAAGATAAAACTGTCCAGTTTGAGTGTTTGTTGTAGCTCGTTCCAGTTGCTAGCTGCAGCGAACTGAAAAAGCGAGCGACCCAGGGATGTGTGTGCTTTGGGGACCTTTAACAGAATGTAACTGGCAGAACAGGTGTTGTATGTGGAGGATGAGGGCTGTAGTAGGTATCTCAGATAGGGGGGAGTGAGGCCTAAGAGGGTTTTATAAATAAGCATCAACCAGTGGGTCTCGCGCCGGGTACACAGAAATGACCAGTTTACAGAGGAGTATAGAGTGCAGTGATGTGTCCAACAAGGAGCATTGGTGGCAAATTTGATGGCAGAATGGTAAAGACCATTTAGCCGCTCGAGAGCACCCTTTTTATTTTTATTTTTATTTCACCTTTATTTAACCAGGTAGGCTAGTTGAGAACAAGTTCTCATTTGCAACTGCGACCTGGCCAAGATAAAGCATAGCAGTGTGAACAGACAACAACACAGAGTTACACATGGAGTAAACAATAAACAAGTCAATAACATGGTAGATAAAAAAGAGAATCTATATACAATGTGTGCAAAAGGCATGAGGAGGTAGGCAATAAATCGAATAATTACAATTTAGCAGATTAACACTGGAGTGATAAATCATCAGATGATCATGTGCAAGTAGAGATACTGGTGTGCAAAAGAGCAGAAAAGTAAATAAATAAAAGCAGTATGGGGGGTGAGGTAGGTAAATTGGGCGGGCTATACCCTTAGCTGCCGATCTATAAATTACCTCTCCGTAATCTAGCATGGGTAGGATGGTCATCTGAATCAGAGTTAGTTTGGCATCTGGGGTGAAAGAGGAGTGATTACGATAGTGGAAACCAAGTCTAGATTTAACTTTAGCCTGCAGCTTTGATATGTGCTGAGAGAAGGACAGTGCTCCGTCTAGCCATACTCCCAAGTACCATCTCAAGCTCTAATTCCTCAGAGGTAGTAATCACACCTGTGGGGAGAGGGGCATTCTTCTTACCAAACCAAGGTTAAGGGCAGAGAAAGCTTGTTGGACACTAAGAAAGCTTTTTGTAGAGCGTTAAACACAAAATCCGGGGAGGGGCCAGCTGAGTATAAGACTGTATCATCTGTATATAAATGGATGAGAGCTTCCTACTGCCTGAGCTATGTTGTTGATGTAGATTAAGTAGAGAGTGGGGCCTAGTATCGAGCCTTGGGGTACACCCTTGCCTTGGGGTACACCCTTGGTGACAGGCAGTGGCTGAGACAGCAGATGTTCTGACTTTATACACTGCACTCTTTGAGAGAGGTAGTTAGCAAAGCAGGCCAAAGACTACACCGTAGCACCTCTCTCGTAGTTCAGGACTACAGTACTGTGAACCGAAGTTTGTCGATTGCTCAATGATAAGCTTCTGTTCAGCATTTAGACTGACAGACAGACATATAGAGAAATATAAATGGGTCATTATATTCACCATGAGGATTCAGCCACGTCGTAGAGAACACCACCACGTCCATATCTCTACCTCAGCCATCAGTATTCGTGAGACTGGCTGGACTAAATGCATTTGGGCTGTCAGTATTCATGAGACTGGCTGGACTAAATGCATTTGGGCTGTGAATGAGTGGCTGTTATAAGAGTACAACAGTGTCAACAGTGATTACAATCACAACCAAGTACAAAGAACACTCTCCATAGTGCATGAATATTCATTAGCACATGGTTTGGACTTGAAGGTAGAGCGGTGGGGTTGACTGACCACGGAATTCATATTAGGAATTGCCTCAGTTGTCAGGCCAGTTCAAATACGTAGTCCTCAACTCCTACAGTTGTTAGCAGTCAGTTGACAAGTTTGAGAGTTTCATAAGACAATTGAGGAACCTAATATGGGTGCCGTAAAGGATCTGGAGAGTAGTTACAGAGTTCAGAAGACATTAATATTACTGTGAGGTTATCTCTCAGGGCACAAGAGATAGTGACCTGTTACAGTAAATTGCTCTTTTGACACCATCCCACCAACATTGTTTTCAGAGGTGGGTTTATATATTATTCATTTCCAAATAGGATTATTCCGTGAATTGCTCACATTAATAAATAATTTACCGCCGCAATCCAATCCATATGAATCCATTATGCTATGTTTAGACATGCGCTCCTGTATCCTCCTCTTCAGATGCACATTTAGGATACACAATGCCACAGTGTGATCGTCCAATCAGGTCAATGTTATGCTAAGAGGTGAAGATCTGGGTCAACTGGAGAGGAACAAATGGACACAAAAGGGGATCATTTCGGGGCTCTCCAGGTGGTGTTTGAAACACTGATAAGGCTGTTTACTTTGATAACAACTGTGTTCACACTCACCGTCTGTCTCCCACGGTGACGAGAGGCCAACACCAGAATCCTGTCAGGCTGTTTCCCCCCTGGACTAAAATATTTTCCACAACATCAAGAAGCACAGCAGTCCCTCTCTCACTCGCTTTCTCTCTCTCTCTCTCTCGCCTCTGACTCTCTCCATCTGGCTGTCTCACTTTCTTTCTCTATATATCTGTTCATCTCTCTTTCCCTCTCTCTGTGTCTCCCTCCATGAAGCCTCTCTGATTGTGCTACCAGCAGAGCTCCATTTAGCATGTGTTGAACACACAGAACAGAAGTGTTGTCTTTGTTAGCTGCTGCCTTTAAAGTAATGCCTGACAGATACTGTATCAGTGATGTAATGCCCGACACTGTATCAGTGATGTAATACCCGACAGATACTGTATCAGTGATGTAATGCCCGACAGATACTGTATCAGTGATGTAATGCCCGACAGATACTGTATCAGTGATGTAATACCCCACAGATACTGTATCAGTGATGTAATGCCCGACAGATACTGTATCAGTGATGTAATGCAGACACTGTATCAGTGATGTAATACCCGACAGATACTGTATCAGTGATGTAATGCCCGACAGATACTGTATCAGTGATGTAATGCCCGACAGATACTGTATCAGTGATGTAATGCCCGACAGATACTGTATCAGTGATGTAATGCCCGACAGACACTGTATCAGTGATGTAATGCCCGACAGATACTGTATCAGTGATGTAATGCCCGACAGATACTGTATCAGTGATGTAATGCCCGACAGATACTGTATCAGTGATGTAATGCCCGACAGATACTGTATCAGTGATGTAATGCCCGACAGATACTGTATCAGTGATGTAATGCCCGACAGATACTGTATCAGTGATGTAATGCCCGACAGATACTGTATCAGTGATGTAATGCCCGACAGACACTGTATCAGTGATGTAATGCCCGACAGACACTGTATCAGTGATGTAATACCCGACAGATACTGTATCAGTGATGTAATACCCGACAGACACTGTATCAGTGATGTAATGCCCGACAGACACTGTATCAGTGATGTAATGCCCGACAGATACTGTATCAGTGATGTAATGCCCGACAGATACTGTATCAGTGATGTAATGCCCGACAGATACTGTATCAGTGATGTAATGCCCGACAGATACTGTATCAGTGATGTAATGCCCGACAGATACTGTATCAGTGATGTAATACCCGACAGATACTGTATCAGTGATGTAATACCCGACAGATACTGTATCAGTGATGTAATACCCGACAGATACTGTATCAGTGATGTAATGCCCGACAGATACTGTATCAGTGATGTAATGCCCGACAAATACTGTATCAGTGATGTAATGCCCGACAGATACTGTATCAGTGATGTAATGCCCGACAGATACTGTATCAGTGATGTAATGCCCGGCAGATACTGTATCAGTGATGTAATGCCCGTCAGATACTGTATCAGTGATGTAATGCCCGTCAGATACTGTATCAGTGATGTAATGCCCGACAGATACTGTATCAGTGATGTAATGCCCGACAGATACTGTATCAGTGATGTAATGCCCGACAGATACTGTATCAGTGATGTAATGCCCGACAGATACTGTATCAGTGATGTAATGCCCGACAGACACTGTATCAGTGATGTAATGCCCGACAGATACTGTATCAGTGATGTAATGCCCGACAGATACTGTATCAGTGATGTAATACCCGACAGATACTGTATCAGTGATGTAATACCCGACAGATACTGTATCAGTGATGTAATACCCGACAGATACTGTATCAGTGATGTAATACCCGACAGATACTGTATCAGTGATGTAATACCCCACAGATACTGTATCAGTGATGTAATGCCCGACAGATACTGTATCAGTGATGTAATGCCCGACAGATACTGTATCAGTGATGTAATACCCGACAGATACTGTATCAGTGATGTAATACCCGACAGATACTGTATCAGTGATGTAATGCCCGACAGATACTGTATCAGTGATGTAATGCCCGACAGATACTGTATCAGTGATGTAATGCCCGACAGATACTGTATCAGTGATGTAATACCCGACAGATACTGTATCAGTGATGTAATACCCGACAGATACTGTATCAGTGATGTAATGCCCGACAGATACTGTATCAGTGATGTAATACCCGACAGATACTGTATCAGTGATGTAATACCCGACAGATACTGTATCAGTGATGTAATGCCCGACATACTGTATCAGTGATGTAATGCCCGACAGATACTGTATCAGTGATGTAATGCCCGACAGATACTGTATCAGTGATGTAATACCCGACAGATACTGTATCAGTGATGTAATGCCCGACAGATACTGTATCAGTGATGTAATGCCCGACAGATACTGTATCAGTGATGTAATGCCCGACAGATACTGTATCAGTGATGTAATACCCGACAGATACTGTATCAGTGATGTAATGCCCGACAGATACTGTATCAGTGATGTAATGCCCGACAGATACTGTATCAGTGATGTAATACCCGACAGATACTGTATCAGTGATGTAATGCCCGACAGATACTGTATCAGTGATGTAATGCCCGACAGATACTGTATCAGTGATGTAATGCCCGACAGATACTGTATCAGTGATGTAATGCCCGACAGATACTGTATCAGTGATGTAATGCCCGTCAGATACTGTATCAGTGATGTAATGCCCGACAGATACTGTATCAGTGATGTAATGCCCGACAGATACTGTATCAGTGATGTAATGCCCGACAGATACTGTATCAGTGATGTAATGCCCGACAGATACTGTATCAGTGATGTAATGCCCGACAGACACTGTATCAGTGATGTAATGCCCGACAGATACTGTATCAGTGATGTAATGCCCGACAGATACTGTATCAGTGATGTAATACCCGACAGATACTGTATCAGTGATGTAATACCCGACAGATACTGTATCAGTGATGTAATACCCGACAGATACTGTATCAGTGATGTAATACCCGACAGATACTGTATCAGTGATGTAATACCCGACAGATACTGTATCAGTGATGTAATACCCGACAGATACTGTATCAGTGATGTAATACCCGACAGATACTGTATCAGTGATGTAATACCCGACAGATACTGTATCAGTGATGTAATACCCGACAGATACTGTATCAGTGATGTAATACCCGACAGATACTGTATCAGTGATGTAATACCCCACAGATACTGTATCAGTGATGTAATGCCCGACAGATACTGTATCAGTGATGTAATGCCCGACAGATACTGTATCAGTGATGTAATGCCCGACAGATACTGTATCAGTGATGTAATGCCCGACAGATACTGTATCAGTGATGTAATACCCGACAGATACTGTATCAGTGATGTAATACCCGACAGATACTGTATCAGTGATGTAATACCCGACAGATACTGTATCAGTGATGTAATGCCCGACAGATACTGTATCAGTGATGTAATGCCCGACAGATACTGTATCAGTGATGTAATGCCGGACAGATACTGTATCAGTGATGTAATGCCTGACATTGATGCTGTTACAGACAAATTAAGGTCCTAGAATCTTCACAGTAATGATGTAATGCTATCTATTATTATTAGTATGACTGATGGTGGTACATTCTTCAGTGTCCTTAGCTTCTCAGGTGTTGTGATCTGAACAAGGCATAGGGGACATACCAATGGCACACTATTCCCTATATAGAGCACTACTTTTGCTCAGAGCTCTATTGGAATCCTATCGGGTCCTGGTCAAAGGTAGTGAACTACACTGAGTGTACAAAACATCCTAATATTGAGGTGCAGCTCCCCCGTTTCTGCTCTCAGAACAGCCTCAATTCGTCAGGACATGGACGCTACAAGGTGTCGAAAGTGTTCCACAGGGATGCTGGCCCAATTCTTCCTACAGTTGTGTCAAGTTGGCTGGATGTCCTTTGGGTGGTGGACCATTCTTGATACACACGGGAAACAGCAGCGCTGCTGGGTTTCACACAAACCGGTGTGCCTGGCACCTACTATCATACCCCGTTCAAAGACACTTAAATATTTTGTCTTGCCTATTCACCCTCTGAATGGCACATGTACACAATCCATGTCTCAATTGTCTCAAGGCTTAAAAATCATTCTTTAACTTGTCTCCTCCTTTCCATATACACTGATTTGAAGTGGATTTAACAAGTGACATCAAAAAGGGATCATGGCTTTCACCTGTATTCACCTAGTCAGTCCATGGAAAGTGCAGGTGTTCCTACTGTGTTGTAGAGAACAGGGAGTCATTTTGTGATATGGTGTGACAGCCTGTATGGGGATTGATCCTGTTTGCTGTGTCATCTCTCCGTGTCTCTGCAGAGGGGGAGAAATCGATAGTGAAGAATCATCTTGAGCAGAAGCCTCAGGCCCAGTGGGGCTCCATGGATCCTTCCAGAATAAACAGAGGTCCCCTGGAGGATATCAACTCACCTGAACAGTGAGTTCTCCTCAAAAAGTATCCCTCCTCCTTTTTCATCCTCCTTTTTTCCTCCTACTGTTGTCTTTTTTTGCAGACTAGACATCAGATGTATTGCTGCCACCACCAGCACTGCATGGCGGTTGCTCTGGCAACCAGCTCTGTAAAAGATGGACCAATATAACGTCCCAATCATCTACACACACTCTCCCCCCCTCCCACACACTCTCTCCCCATCACACACACACACACACACACACACACACACACACACACACACACACACACACACACACACACACACACACACACACACACACACACACACACACACACACACACACACACACACACACACACATAACCGGCAGAGCACAGCTGACTGCATGTTGTCCCTACTCTTAAAACGTGGCGGTCCAGAACACTCATAACACACTCAGCTGACAAATAAAGAGCTACCTTCACTTATTATTCATGAGCAGGCTGGGGCATGTCGACTTCATTAGAGAGGGAAAAAAAGAGTTTAAAGCATCATGAGAGCACTTCATTGCCGCCTCCTCTTCTCCCTTGTCCTCCAAGCTCTCCTCCTCCTCCTCCTATGTTCATCTAACTGGGACTGGATAGAGAGAACACATGAGTGAGTGAGTGAGTGAGTGAGTGAGTGAGTGAGTGAGTGAGTGAGTGAGTGAGTGAGTGGGGACATGAGAGGAACAGAAGGGAACCATGATAGAGAAGACACGGAAGAGAGAGAGCAGAAAACGGATAGAGACAGGGAGACAGAAATGACATGATAGAGAGAGGATATGAAAAGGAGAGAGAGGAACCAAGAGGGAGGATCCATGAGAGAGTCACAGAGCTTATGTAACCAGTGATTTACGGCTACGGTTGGAAGCAGCAGTAGCAGCAGGGGTTGAAAATAGACTGGGGAGACAGAAGAAGTGGAAGAACACGGAGTTATTCCCACACCACATGAATGTTTGATCACATGGTGGGAGGGAGGTGATTCCCAAACCTTCCATAACAAAGCCATCACCTACAGCGAGATGAACCTGGAGAAGAGTCCCCTAAGCAAGCTGGTCCTGGGGCTATATTCAAACACAAACAGACCCCACAGATCCCCAGGACAGCAACACAATTAGACCCAACCAAATCATTAGAAAATAAATAAAAATACTTCACACATTGGAAAGAATTAACAAAAAAACTGTGCAAACTAGAATGCTATTTGGCCCTAAACAGAGAGTACACAGTGGCAGAATACCTGACCACTGTGACTGACCCAAAATTAAGGAAAGCTTTGACTATGTACAGACGCAGTGAGCATAGCCTTGCTATTGAGAAAGGCCGTCGTAGGCAGACCTGGCTCTCAAGAGAAGACAGGCTATGTGCACACTGCCCACAAAATGAGGTGGAACTGAGCTGCACTTCCTAACCTCCTGCCAAATATATGCCCATATTAGAGACACATATTTCCCTCAGATTACAAAGACCCACAAAGAATTTGAAAACAAATCCAATATCTACTGGGTCAAATCCCAGTGTGCCATCACAGCAGCAAGATTTGTGACCTGTTGCCACAAGAAAAGGGCAACCAGTGAAGAACAAACACAATTGTAAATATAACCCATATTTATGTTTATTTATTTTCCCTTTTGTACATTGTTACAACATTGTATATAGACATAATATGATATTTGAAATGTCTCCATTCCATTGGAACTTTTGTGAGTGTAATGTTTAATGTTCATTTTATATTGTTTATTTCATTTTTTAAATGATCTATTCCACTTACTTTGGCAATGTAAACATATGTTTCCCATGTCAATAAAGTGTTCTTTCATCAGAAAACATGTACAACAACCTGTGAGACAATTCACTGGTCTCATTTGAAAGTTGTCAGAATTGAAAGACTTTGAGCTAGTGAATGAGAAGGACATGTTTTTTCTATATTTACATAACTGCCATTCGGTTAGGTAATCGGCTTGAAAAGCAATGGCTCTAGCAGAGAGGTGCGGTGTGAGCTGTCACACCAGGCAGAAGCATGACATTTTATTTTTGTCAGAAGATCTCCAAAGCACGGAGTGGATTATGGGTTAGCGGAGAGGAGTAGAGAGGAGGGACCAGGGAGGCTCTGGTGTGTTACTGTGGAGGGTGGAGGAGGAGGGGGTGAGGGGACCAGGGAAGCTCTGGTGTGTTACTGTGTGGGGTGGAGGAGGAGGGGGTGAGGGGACCAGGGAAGCTCTGGTGTGTTACTGTGGGGGGTGGAGGAGGAGGAGGGGGTGAGGGGACCAGGGAAGCTCTGGTGTGTTACTGTGGGGGGTGGAGGAGGAGGAGGGGGTGAGGGGACCAGGGAAGCTCTCTGACTGACTGTGTGCGGTAATGCCAGTGAGAAGTGAGATGTCACTGACTGTGTTGTGACCCTGTTAGAGTATTGTAACTACAGTGTACAGTCATTCAGCCCTCTTTGCATCAGTAATCACAAATGCTGGTGTACAAAAAGCCCATTTGAATTATTGAGAGTGAAACAGCACATACAGAAGCTGGCTGGATGTAAATAGTCCTGTATGAACAGTGTGTTCGCAATGTAGCACCACATCAATTTAGAAAGATTGTAGAGGGTTTAACACTTTGACAGCACACATGGGACATTAACTCCTTCAATTTAAACTTGTAATTAGTCAGGTGAATATAATGATCTTTAAAGATACTTAACATGCTATATCTCTCCGTCCACAGCATACAGCGCAGGCTGTCGTTGCAGCTACCCATCCTGCACCATGCCTACCTACCCTCCATAGGGGGGGTGGACGCCAGCTGTACCAGCCCCAACGCCAGTCCCGGCTCCAGCCCGCGGCACAGACACATGCCCCCGTCCTATCGGGTCATGGTCTCAGGCCTGTGAGCATCAGTCTCCCCTGGCGCTTCCAAGAAAGGACATCCGTGTTTTAAAAACAACAAGCAGACCCTAGCTTAGGCCGTCAGCAACAGTGGAATAATATGTGTGTTGGACCAGGGAGGGGGAAGTTGGTTCCACTCGTCATGCCTCGGTCTCTAGAACCCCTCACTAGAACCATGGGTCGGGAAGGGAAGGGGGGAGGGCACAGGAGGACCTTACAAATGACCCACGATCCAGAGCAACAACCTCCTTTGGTCTCACCCCACCCCCCCCCAACAGCAGAGGACCAGACCAGACATGGGGTGGATCTGCTTCGGAGGGTTTTTATGTTGTTGTTTTTATTTTGTCATACACTGGACTATGTGTGAGCCTGTCAAAACGTGAGCATTTCAGCTACGTCAATGCCTGGGAGGCGTTACTATAGGAACAAAGGAGTTCCAGACGGGACTGACGTAGGATTCATCAAAATTCACCATTGTGAACAAGCATGTAAATAGCATACTTTCTGACTTTGACGTTCCGTTAGCTTTGAGTATGCTGTGAATGAACATATGGGGGAATGGGGGGAGGGGTCTGTATAGGGGTAGGAGGTCCTGAAAAACGAATGAAACCGTAAAAACTGGCCTACTACAAAGCAAAATGTAAGACAAATTGGTTTGTGTAATATTACTGCATCATTGTAGTGCGTTAATTGTGTTAAATGGATTGGCTCATGGCAAGAAGTAAGATTACTCTCATTTCTATGACTAGCAAAATGTCGAAAGACACCAGGGGCCAATTCTTTTAACTTGGAGTAATATGCACACAGCTTTGTTACATTTGCACCATTCATTTTTCTTCAAGATTATGCTATCTCTTTTCACAGGCCTTTAATGTGTTTCAACTTCCCTAGTTTAATTTACCTCCAAACAAAAATGAAATACTACAGTACAGTAGAATGCCTTTAGAAGGCAACAGAACCAAACAGGACAGATTTCCAGGAAACAATGACAATAGTAATGACTCTCCATGTTCACTATGTGTTGACACACACACACACATAAAGATACACACCTATAGGGAAACAGGAGTGCACACCGTATCCTAGTGATGTTACGCGTCCAGACGAGGCCTCGCCAAACAGGCTCCCATTACCACTGTAAATGGTCCAGAAACTGTGATGTCACTCCATTATCTGGCTGTAGTGAGGATAAAGAAGTATCGTTCTAATGACTATACGTTTCATAAGTCAATGAAATGGGTGCATGGTCAGACAGCATCAAAAGTGGTGAGAAACTGAGATCAAAGACTTGGACAGAGGTTCTGTTGACAAGACATACATTCAGATCGTGATGAGGATGTGGGTTTGCCATTTCGGTTTCATCAGTTTTGAAACCGTGAAATTAAGTCCCTTTAAGCTGTTTCAATTAGTTAATCTAAATTTCAATGACCAAAATGGCAAGTGGAAGATACGTGAGCCGTATGTGAACCCTATCCAGATGTGGCTTAAGCAGAAATGGCGCCGATGGAGACCACAGAACTGCCCACAACAATGGAACCACAGACTGGGAGAGAAGCACCTCTAAATCACCTGGCACTTAGCAACAGTGGAACATACATCAGAGTTGCTATAGAAATGTATTTCTGTGCAGTTGGCCCAAAGGTAATTTCTTGGACTAAAATAGGGCCGTAGACATAGCTAGCTATCGTAATTTTTTTTGTACAACTGTTGTCACAAGAACAAGAAAAACGCAAAGTGGACGAAATCCACCGAAAAGTTACGTATCATCATCAGAAGTCTAGATTTGTTTCAGCTTATATTTCACCATTGGTGTCTTGGTTCCAGTTTTAGTTTTATAAAGGCGTTTGTTGAGCTCTGTGCTTGTAGTCGTATCCTGTACCCTGCAGGAGCCACAGTATACACCAGGCCCAGTAGGTAGTGGTGGTGGTGGTGTGGGCCAGGCTAAATTAACTCAACAAGAATCTGTAACGCATCTGTAAATTGTATAACCTGTCATGACTTCTTAACCATTCAATGCTCCAACACCTGGAATATACAGGGTGAGATAGATCACTTGGGGACAACTCATTACAGAGAGTGGGCTGCTCTGTGAGCTGGGCCTGGCGTCTGAACGCTGATGATGTCTGTCAGCCAAGGAGGAAGCCTATTGGAGGACAAGGAATGGTTGGGAAGGAGCAGGTTGGAGACAGTACTGCTATTGGACACATCCAGGTGTGAATTCCTGTCTGAGCTCCTCCCCCTAGCCTGGAGTCAATGGGGCTGTCCAGAGCAGCAACACAGCAGCACAGACCTCCATGAAGTGAAAAGGCTTCTTTCTCATCCATCTTTGCCCACCAGAGAAACACACAGTCTCTTCTGAGTGAGTGAGACACTGGGGTTGGTTGTTCCTTCAGAAAAAAAACGACACATTTTATATATTACATTATATGTGATTGTGTAAAATTTGCTGATACCCTGATGGTGTTGATGTATGTATGAAATATTTGGTATTTGGCTTTCTCAAGATGGCATGAAATAAAATGTATAATTCACATAGGAGTTACCTGTTTTTACGACTGTCGTGACAAATCCACTTTGTTTCTTCTCAGTCAAGCCAGTTTCATTTTTATATCCCGTCAAAATGTTGCTTTAATTTCTGCCAACCTCTTGTTCAGCAGTCCTGTCACATTCTTTAAGAGGACATCACCAAGCAGTCAATGTCAAAGCCAAGATTCTCAGTGAGAAATCCCCCCACACACAATATAATGTAAACTACATGCAGCATTACACATGCTGCAAGATGCTGAGGGCAATAAGTGTACAACACGTAATAGCTTTGGCTAGCTGTATCAGAATGAACCTATAGAACAGTCAATAACACATCAAAAATGTTCTTTTCTCAGCATTCATGGAACCTGACAGTCACTATTTATTGTTCTTACAAAATGCCAAATGCTGTTTATCAGGTACTGTTACTTTTATTTGCAATGTGCCCTAATTTTCTATTATTAATTAAAAATTGTTCTCAACGTCTGCAACAATAGTTCATCAAATGCAATGTTAGTAGTTAAAGGGCTCATAATAACTGGTAATAAACTGCTTTTTCATGCTAACGTTCTGTATTAGCCAGGGCTACTCTGTTCTTCGGTTTCTTTCAGTTTAAAGGTCAAAAACACGTGTGTGTATATAAATATATATATATATATATATTCATATATTTGTATATATCGTCATCAGGGTTTCTGGAAAATCTATTACAAAATCTATGAGAAATATACAGTACCAGTCAAAAGTTTGGACACACCTACTCATTTAAGGGTGTATTTATTTTTTATTATTTTCTACATTGTAGAATAATAGTGAAGACATCAAAACTATGAAATAACACATATGGAATCATGTAGTAAGCAAAAAAGTGTTAAACAAATCAAAATATATTTTATATTTGAGATTCTTCAAAGTAGTCACCCTTTGCCTTAATGACAGCTTTGCACACTCTTGGCATTTTCTCAACCAGCTTCATGAGGTAGTCATCTGGAATGCATTTAAATTAACAGGTGTGCCTTGTTAAAAGTTAATTTGTGGAATTTCTTTCATTCTTATTGAGTTTAAGCCAATCAGTTGTGTTGTAAAAAGGTAGTGGTGGTGTACAGAAGATAGCCCTATTTGGTAAAAGACCAAGTCCATATTATGGCAAGAACAGCTCAAATAAGCAAAGAGAAACGACAGTCTATCATTACTTTAAGACATGAAGGTCAGTCAATCGTGAAAATGTCAAGAACTTTGAACGTTTCTTCATGGGCTGTCGTAAAAACCATCAAGCACTATGATGAAACTGGCTTTCATGAGTACCGCCACAGGAAAGGAAGACCCGGAGTTACCTCTGCTGCAGAGGATAAGTTCATTAGTTATCAGCCTCAGAAATTGCAGCCCAAATAAATGCTTCACAGAGTTCAAGTAACAGACACATCTCAACATTAACTGTTCAGAGGTGACTGCGTGAATCAGGCTTTCATGGCCGAATTGCTGCAAAGAAACCAGTACTAAAGGACACCAATAATAATAAGAGACTTGCTTGGGCCAAGAAACACGAGCAATGGACATTGGACTGATGGAAATCTTTCCTTTGGTCTGATGAGTCCAAATTTGTGATTTTTGGTTCCAACCGCCATGTCTTTGTGAGACGCAGAGTAGGTGAATGGATGATCTCCACATGTGTGGTTCCCACCGTGAAGCATGAAGGGGGAGTTGTGATGGTGCTTTGCTTGTGACACTGTCTGTGATATTTAGAATTCAAGGCACACTTAACAAGCATGGCTACCACAGCATTCTGCGCGATACGCCATCCCATCTGGTTTGCGCTTAGTGGGATTATCATTTGTTTTTCAACAGGACAATGACCCAACACACCTCCAGGCTGTGTAAGGGCTATTTGACCAGGAAGGAGAGGGATGGAGTGCTGCATCAGATGACCTGGCCGCCACAATTTTCAACCTCAACCCAATTGAGATGGTTTGGGATGAGTTGGAACGCAGAGTGAAGTAAAAGCAGCCAACAAGTGCTCAGCATATGTGGGAACTCCTTCAAGACTGTTGGAGAGAATGCCAAAAGTGTGCAAAGCTGTCATCAAGGCAAAGGGTGTCTACTTTGAAGAATCTAAAATATATTTTGATTTAACAAACACTTTTTTGGTTTCTACATAATTCCATATGTGTTATTTCATAGTTTTGACGTCTTTACTATTATTCTACAATGTAGAAAATAGTACAAACAAAGAATAACCCTTGAATGAGTATGTGTGTCCAAACTTTTGACTGGTACTGTATATAAAAAATAAACTTCATTCTGTTACTGTTTTTGTCAATTTAATATGTGGTATTCCAAACACACATTGTAGAATTTAAGTTAAATTTAATAACCTTATGTTAAATGCAAAATATAACATGTATGAGAAGGGCAATAACTTGTTTTATTATTCCAGAAACATAGAGAAATATATATACCAATCTTTATGTTCTAAACATAGATTTTTCATAAGAAACCTTGACGTTCACAATGACCACGATGATACTTGGAACATATTGGAAACGTTTTTTTATTTACAGTATCTGTAACTATGGTATGAAAAGTTGAGATAGATATGAAAACATGTATAAAATAAGTATCCCACTGGAATACAATAACATTTTGGAACCATCGGTTGTTATGGGGCATTTTGAACAGAATTCTGCTTTAAAATGTCTGAATGTTATGGGGCAGCCTTTACTTTTCACATCAACGTCAAATAAAGTGAGACTGAAAATAACTTTATAAAAGTTTTGTTTTGATCAATTCAAAAAGCCTAATAGTTTAAAGAACTCCAGATTGTTTCAGTCTGCCTGTATTCAGAGGCCTATTTATGTACTGTTGTCTACCCTTAGGCTAGTGCTCTTTACATATAGCTTTAAAAGAAATAGGAAGTCAAGTAAAGCACAGTTAATGTTTTTGTTATTGTGATCTCAGTTATGTTCATTATAACGGCAATTAAAACAACTGTTTTATCCACAAGGCAAGGTTGTCGAAGGCCTCGATTCAATGTTAAACTGTGTTGGGCGACATCCGCATAGCAGATGCTTTACAGGTGTAACTGTAGCTTTAAAATCGGTTAGCAGCTGCTCTTCCGTGTCACAAATCACGCCCTTACTATCCCTGCCATGTTAGAAGTTCATAACGCCGATAGAAAGTGTAAACTATATTGATGATAGAAATAATGACATGTTTTCATGTTCATTTGGAGCGGGGGAATGTATAGCCTAATTGAGTTGTAGATAACGGATTTGAGTTTTTGAACTTCTAACACAGCTGCGTGGGCTTTGTCTGAATGTCGGGTGTGGTTTCGTTGCGTCCAATGGCAGTGTCCTCGATAAGGTGATGCAAGCAGCCGCTTGTGGATTTGACAGCTCCAACACAGTTCCACCTCCAAAACAACCGCTATAGGGATGTCAGCTAGCGCAGATCTGATAGAATCTAGCCCTGATCATTCATGAGCTACTTTGCTTTATCACCTCAGAACCCTTCTAGAAGGAGTACAAATGAATGCATTACCACTAAGAATGGAGTGCAATTATTTGCTGTCGAAAAGCATTTTGGGGGAAATGGCAGTCATGATTCTACAGTAGTCTGGACCTTTGATGTATTTTTACTTGCGCAAACAGGGCATTTTAAATTATTATGTTTCTCTTACATACAGAAAATCACAGAAAAAAATGTTTATTTCCTTTTCTTGCAGTAATTGTTTTTCAGATGCATGGGATTATCAGATTTTTCAATAAAACAATTGCAAAAAATCTGTTGATTAATAAATTGCTACAGTGATTACATTTTTATTTCCATCACTGATCATCATAAAGAAGAAAAAAAAAGAAGAAAAAATAAAAAAACTAAAATTACAAGGCCTAAAGCCTACTAAACTATAGCCAACTATGATGCACGGGGTAAAATGGAATCAGGCATAAACAGCAGCACATGAGCTCAGCTGTCTACAATCCATACACATTACACAGAGAGAGAGCCAGGAAGGCCAATACATTAGTAATGAAAAGATCCATGTGCAGAGGTTGATAAATAATACAACTGTCAAGGCACAATGGCAAACAGGATGTGGAATGTGAGTGAGTGAGTGAGTGAGTGAGTGAGTGAGTGAGTGAGTGAGTGAGTGAGTGAGTGAGTGAGTGAGTGAGTGAGTGAGAGAGAGAGAGAGAGAGAGAGAGAGTGAGTGAGTGAGTGAGTGAGTGAGTGAGTGAGAGAGCGAGAGAGTGAGTGAGAGAGCGAGAGAGTGAGCGAGAGAGCGAGAGAGAGAGAGAGCGAGAGAGAGAGCGAGAGAGAGAGAGGCCTTTCCATCGTGCTGTCAAATATTGACCATGTAAGTGCTAGACAGAGGGCTCAGAGGCCCAGACAGTCCTCTATGGGAGGTAGGACTGAGGCTACAGTAAGACAACCTCAGGGCCTACTGTACTGTACACCTATGGACCTCTGTACACTTCAAGTCAATATGGTATTATGTAATACTCCGTTTTCTGTTCAGAGGCTCTGCTTTTACACAGCCAGCCCAGTTCTGATCTTGTTTTCACTAATTGTTTTTTTGACCAATCAGATCAGCTTTGAAAAATATCTGATGTGATTGGTCAAAAGACCAATCAGTGAGAAAAAAAAAATCTGAATTGGGCTGCCTGTGTAAACACAGCCAAAGTGATACACTGATTCAAAGGATACTGTACACATAATGCAAATCGACTGTGGGATTCTGAGCCCAGCTGGCATTGCCCAGTTCTACCACTACTACTGGTATTGTGGAAGATACACCATTTAGGTTACTGTATATGACTGGTGTAGAGGGGAAGGGGGGTGCTACTGTGCTCTGGAGAGATGTGTTTAACCTGAACAGCCTCTGTAAAGTTCACGCTGTATAAAGGGAAGATTGAGGGCTAATTAAGTTGACCTGAGTGAGAATACAATGATAGCAGGCATGTATACGTGATAGGCCTTCACATGGTTTTTCAGGTGAGGTTGTCCCAATCTGGAAAACAATTGTGGTTATCCAATATGCTGCTGTGTGCTAGTCAAGGTACTACCTACAATAGGAGGTAGAGTGTTGTGAAATTATAGTAAAAAAATGTGTAGTGTTACTACCACTATATTAAGTTAACTGTATGGCATATCAACATATTTTTATAAATGTTTTATATATTTTTTTACCTATATTTAGGTAAAAAAAGTCAGTTAAGTCAGTTAAGAACAAATTCTTACTTACAATGACGGCCTACCCCGGCCAAACCTGGATGATGCTGGGCCAATTGTGCGCCGACCTATGGGACTCACAATCACGGCCGGATGTGATGCAGCCTGGATTCGAACCAGGGACTACAGTGACGCCTCTTGCACTGAGATGCAGTGCCTTAGACCGCTGCCCTACCGGTCAAACGTTTTAAAACACATACTCATTCAAGGGTTTTTCTTTATTTTTTTACTATTTTCTACATTGTAGAATAATAATGAAGATGTCAAAACTATGAAATAACACATATGGAATAATGTAGTAACCAAAAAAGTGTTAAACAAAATATATTTTATATTTGAGATTCTTAAAATAGCCACCCTTTGCCTTGATGACAGCTTTGCACACTCTTGGCATTCTCTCAACCAGCTTCACCTGGAATGCTTTTCCAACAGTCTTGAAGGAGTTCCCACATACGCTGAACACTTGTTGGCTGCTTTTCCTTCACTCTGCGATCCGACTCATCCCAAACCATCTCAATTTGGTTAAGGTCGGGGATTGTGGAGGCCAGGTCATCTGATGCAGCACTCCATCACTCTCCTTCTTGGTCAAATGGCCCTTACACAGCCTGGAGGTATGTTAGGTCTTTGTCCTGTTGAAAAACAAATGATAGTCCCACTAAGCGCGAACCAGATGGGATGGTGTATCGCCGCAGAATGCTGTGGTAGCCATGCTGGTTAAGTGTGCCTTGAATTCTAAATAAATCAGACAGTGTCACAAGCAAAGCACCCCCACACCATAACACCTCCTCGCTTTACAGTCGGAACCACACATGCAGAGATAATCCGTTCACCCACACCGCATCTCACAAAGACACAGCGGTTGGAACCAAAAATCTCAAATTTGGACTCATCAGACCAAAGGACAAATTTCCACCGGTCTAATGTCCATTGCTCGTGTTTCTTGGCCCAAGCAAGTCCCTTCTTATTGGTGTCCTTAGTAGTGGTTTCTTTGCAGCAATTCGACCATGAAGGCCTGATTCACACAGTCTCCTCTGAACAGCTGATGTTGAGATGTGTCTGTTACTTGAACACTGTGAAGCATTTATTTTGGCTACAATTTCTGAGGTTGGTAACTCTAATGAACTTATCCTCTGCAGCAGAGGTAACTCTGGGTCTTCCTTTCCTGTGGCGGTACTCATGAGAGCCAGTTTCATCATAGTGCTTGATGGTTTTTACGACAGCCCATGAAGAAACGTTCAAAGTTCTTGAAATGTACCGGATTGTCTAACCTTCATGTCTTAAAGTAATGATGGATTGTTGTTTCTCGTTGCTTATTTGAGCTGTTCTTGCCATAATATGGACATGGTATTTGACCAAATAGGGCTATCTTCTGTATAGCAACCCTACCTTGTCACAACACAACTGATTGGCTCAAATGCATTAAGGAAAGAAATTCCACAAATGAACTTTTAAGAAGGCACACCTGTTAATTAAAATGCATTCCAGGTGACTACCTCATGAAGCTGGTTGAGAGAATTCCAAGAGTATGTAAAGCTGTCATCAAGGCAAAGGGTGGCTATTTGAAGAATGTCAAAAAGTATATATATTTAGATTTGTTAACTTTTTTGGTTACTACATGATTCCATGGGTTATTTCATAGTTTTGATGTCTTCACTATTATTCTACAATGTAGAAAATAGTAAAAATAAAGAAAAACCCTTGAATGAGTAGGTGTTCTAAAACTTTTTACCCGTAGTGTATATTATTAGACAAGGGGCCCCAGATTGAATAATGTCTCCAAATACATGCTCTGCCATTAGAGAGTGTGAGCTATGGCCTACACTTGCACGCTACCGTGAGTATATTGATGTCCAACACGTAACCATGGCTCCCTCTGCGGCATGTACAGTACATCCTAACCGTAGGCTATGATCCTAATGGCAATCAGCCTAATGTGCTCTCCTCAAAAGTAGTGCACGATGTAGGGAATAGGGAGGCATTTGGGATGTAACCATGGATTTCCTCTGGCTCTCTCCTTGAGAATGATAAATTGTACCCTATTCTACCCTAGTACTCTACTATATTAAGCATAAGAGAAGGGAATCTACTGCTAAGTTGTAGTCTATATTAAGTTAATTGTATGGCATAGCAACATATTTTATAAATGTTTTAAAATTGTTTACCTTTATTTAGCTAGGCAAGTCAGTTAAGAACAAATTCTTATTTACAATGACGACCTACCCTGGCCAAACCCGGACGACGCTGGGCCAATTGTGCGCCGCCCTATGGGACTCCCAATCAAGGCTGGATGTATGCTATTACATTTTGCTACAGTGGGATGGAAAATGCCCAAGTCATGCAGTCATCATTGTCATTGGGGTCAACTGGTTCCGGTACTAACTCACAGGAATCAATCTATGTATACAAAAAGAGCTTTATTTCAGATATGTAACTTATTTTACATTAAAAGTATCAGTACTGTGTCATTTTTTTAAGGACATTTCAAGCCATCAGAACATGAAGAGACCGCAATACACCACAAAGAAAGAAGATATGGTAATCAAGAAACCAGGGGACTTTCAAACATAACTTGATTTCAGTTACTGAACCCTAACAAATGAATACATTAACATAAAAGTATGTTGAAACGGTGAGCCTAATATCCCTCGTCTTAGACCAAAATAAGAGCATAAATACAGAAGACAAAGACCAGGGCTGCAGAGAGAGAGAGAAGTCATGGGCTAGGGGCATCCTGGAAGCAGCCTGTAGCCCAGATCACCAGACAACCAGACCTGGCCGTGAGACTATCTTGTCTGAGCTAGCTGGCTGGTTGTCACACAGGGTGAATGGAATGACCCAGTGAACAGCCAGCCCCAGGTCTGTTCCACTCGTCTCCGCTCCAGACAGCCCTGTAGTCTCAGTCAGCAGTGTCAGGATACCACGATCTAATGGTTTCAGTGTCTCCGGTCCAACGCTAGCTACACATTCAGTCTGTTGATGTTGAAGATTTTGACAGAGTGGTCTGCCCCTGCACTGGCTAGCTGTACCCAAGAGCTGCCTGCTGCTGTGACGCTGCCCTCGCCCCTGCCTTCCTCCTCACCCCCCTGGCCGGCTCGGCCCGCCCTCGGCCTCCAGCGCAGCCTCTTCACCGTCAGCGAGTGACTCTGACTGGAGGGGGGAAGCGTTGTCAAGGAAACAACACAGAGTGGTGACATACTGTACGACAGTCATAGCGTATCATTGTGTTGTCTCCATACTGTACTAGTCATAGTGTATCATTGTGTTATGTCTCCATACTGTACTACAGTCATAGTGTATCATTGTGTTATGTCTCCATACTGTACTACAGTCAGTGTATCATTGTTGTGTCTCCGTACTGTACTACAGTCAGTGTATCATTGTTGTGTCTCCGTACTGTACTACAGTCAATCATGGTGTTGTCTCCATACAGTACTAGTCATAGTGTATCATTGTGTTATGTCTCCATACAGTACTAGTCATAGTGTATCATTGTGTTATGTCTCCATACTGTACTACAGCCATAGTGTATCATTGTGTTATGTCTCCATACTGTACTAGTCATAGTGTATCATTGTGTTATGTCTCCATACTGTACTAGTCATAGTGTATCATTGTGTTATGTCTCCATACTGTACTAGTCATAGTGTATCATTGTGTTGTCTCCATACTGTACTACAGTCAGTGTATCATTGTTGTGTCTCCGTACTGTACTACAGTCAATCATGGTGTTGTCTCCATACAGTACTAGTCATAGTGTATCATTGTGTTATGTCTCCATACAGTACTAGTCATAGTGTATCATTGTGTTATGTCTCCATACTGTACTACAGTCATAGTGTATCATTGTGTTGTCTCCATACTGTACTAGTCATAGTGTATCATTGTGTTATGTCTCCATACAGTACTAGTCATAGTGTATCATTGTGTTATGTCTCCATACTGTACTAGTCATAGTGTATCATTGTGTTATGTCTCCATACAGTACTAGTCATAGTGTATCATTGTGTTATGTCTCCATACTGTACTAGTCATAGAGTATCATTGTGTTATGTCTCCATACTGTACTAGTCATAGTGTATCATTGTGTTATGTCTCCATACAGTACTAGTCATAGAGTATCATTGTGTTATGTCTCCATACTGTACTAGTCATAGTGTATCATTGTGTTATGTCTCCATACAGTACTAGTCATAGTGTATCATTGTGTTGTCTCCATACTGTACTAGTCATAGTGTATCATTGTGTTGTCTCCATACTGTACTAGTCATAGTGTATCATTGTGTTGTCTCCATACTGTACTACAGTCATAGTGTATCATTGTGTTATGTCTCCATACAGTACTAGTCATAGTGTATCATTGTGTTATGTCTCCATACTGTACTAGTCATAGTGTATCATTGTGTTATGTCTCCATACAGTACTAGTCATAGTGTATCATTGTGTTGTCTCCATACTGTACTACAGTCATAGTGTATCATTGTGTTATGTCTCCATACAGTACTAGTCATAGTGTATCATTGTGTTATGTCTCCATACTGTACTAGTCATAGTGTATCATTGTGTTATGTCTCCATACAGTACTAGTCATAGTGTATCATTGTGTTATGTCTCCATACAGTACTAGTCATAGTGTATCATTGTGTTATGTCTCCATACTGTACTAGTCATAGAGTATCATTGTGTTATGTCTCCATACTGTACTAGTCATAGTGTATCATTGTGTTATGTCTCCATACAGTACTAGTCATAGAGTATCATTGTGTTATGTCTCCATACTGTACTAGTCATAGTGTATCATTGTGTTATGTCTCCATACAGTACTAGTCATAGTGTATCATTGTGTTGTCTCCATACTGTACTAGTCATAGTGTATCATTGTGTTATGTCTCCATACAGTACTAGTCATAGTGTATCATTGTGTTGTCTCCATACTGTACTAGTCATAGTGTATCATTGTGTTGTCTCCATACTGTACTAGTCATAGTGTATCATTGTGTTGTCTCCATACTGTACTACAGTCATAGTGTATCATTGTGTTATGTCTCCATACAGTACTAGTCATAGTGTATCATTGTGTTATGTCTCCATACTGTACTAGTCATAGTGTATCATTGTGTTATGTCTCCATACTGTACTAGTCATAGTGTATCATTGTGTTGTGTCTCCATACTGTACTAGTCATAGTGTATCATTGTGTTATGTCTCCATACTGTACTACAGTCATAGTGTATCATTGTGTTATGTCTCCATACTGTACTAGTCATAGTGTATCATTGTGTTGTGTCTCCATACTGTACTAGTCATAGTGTATCATTGTGTTATGTCTCCATACTGTACTACAGTCAT
Source organism: Salvelinus namaycush (assembly GCF_016432855.1). Classification (NCBI taxonomy): domain Eukaryota; kingdom Metazoa; phylum Chordata; class Actinopteri; order Salmoniformes; family Salmonidae; genus Salvelinus; species Salvelinus namaycush. The sequence continues at coordinate 236,763 of NW_024059986.1, forward strand.
AGTGTATCATTGTGTTATGTCTCCATACTGTACTACAGTCATAGTGTATCATTGTGTTATGTCTCCATACTGTACTAGTCATAGTGTATCATTGTGTTATGTCTCCATACTGTACTAGTCATAGTGTATCATTGTGTTGTCTCCATACTGTACTACAGTCATAGTGTATCATTGTGTTATGTCTCCATACAGTACTAGTCATAGTGTATCATTGTGTTATGTCTCCATACTGTACTAGTCATAGTGTATCATTGTGTTATGTCTCCATACTGTACTAGTCATAGTGTATCATTGTGTTGTGTCTCCATACTGTACTAGTCATAGTGTATCATTGTGTTATGTCTCCATACTGTACTACAGTCATAGTGTATCATTGTGTTATGTCTCCATACTGTACTAGTCATAGTGTATCATTGTGTTGTGTCTCCATACTGTACTAGTCATAGTGTATCATTGTGTTATGTCTCCATACTGTACTACAGTCATAGTGTATCATTGTGTTATGTCTCCATACTGTACTACAGTCATAGTGTATCATTGTGTTATGTCTCCATACTGTACTAGTCATAGTGTATCATTGTGTTATGTCTCCATACTGTACTAGTCATAGTGTATCATTGTGTTGTCTCCATACTGTACTACAGTCATAGTGTATCATTGTGTTATGTCTCCATACTGTACTAGTCATAGTGTATCATTGTGTTGTCTCCATACTGTACTACAGTCATAGTGTATCATTGTGTTATGTCTCCATACTGTACTAGTCATAGTGTATCATTGTGTTGTGTCTCCATACTGTACTAGTCATAGTGTATCATTGTGTTATGTCTCCATACTGTACTACAGTCATAGTGTATCATTGTGTTGTCTCCATACTGTACTAGTCATAGTGTATCATTGTGTTGTCTCCATACTGTACTACAGTCATAGTGTATCATTGTGTTATGTCTCCATACTGTACTACAGTCATAGTGTATCATTGTGTTATGTCTCCATACTGTACTAGTCATAGTGTATCATTGTGTTATGTCTCCATACTGTACTAGTCATAGTGTATCATTGTGTTGTCTCCATACTGTACTACAGTCATAGTGTATCATTGTGTTATGTCTCCATACTGTACTAGTCATAGTGTATCATTGTGTTGTCTCCATACTGTACTACAGTCATAGTGTATCATTGTGTTATGTCTCCATACTGTACTAGTCATAGTGTATCATTGTGTTGTGTCTCCATACTGTACTAGTCATAGTGTATCATTGTGTTATGTCTCCATACTGTACTACAGTCATAGTGTATCATTGTGTTATGTCTCCATACTGTACTAGTCATAGTGTATCATTGTGTTATGTCTCCATACTGTACTAGTCATAGTGTATCATTGTGTTGTCTCCATACTGTACTACAGTCATAGTGTATCATTGTGTTATGTCTCCATACAGTACTAGTCCATAGTGTATCATTGTGTTGTCTCCATACTGTACTACAGTCATAGTGTATCATTGTGTTGTGTCTCCATACTGTACTAGTCATAGTGTATCATTGTGTTGTCTCCATACTGTACTACAGTCATAGTGTATCATTGTGTTATGTCTCCATACTGTACTAGTCATAGTGTATCATTGTGTTATGTCTCCATACTGTACTAGCCATAGTGCATCATTGTGTTATGTCTCCATACAGTACTAGTCATAGTGTATCATTGTGTTGTCTCCATACTGTACTACAGTCATAGTGTATCATTGTGTTATGTCTCCATACTGTACTAGTCATAGTGTATCATTGTGTTGTCTCCATACTGTACTACAGTCATAGTGTATCATTGTGTTATGTCTCCATACAGTACTAGTCATAGTGTATCATTGTGTTATGTCTCCATACTGTACTAGTCATAGTGTATCATTGTGTTATGTCTCCATACTGTACTACAGTCATAGTGTATCATTGTGTTATGTCTCCATACTGTACTAGTCATAGTGTATCATTGTGTTATGTCTCCATACTGTACTAGTCATAGTGTATCATTGTGTTATGTCTCCATACAGTACTACAGTCATAGTGTATCATTGTGTTGTGTCTCCATACTGTACTACAGTCATAGTGTATCATTGTGTTGTCTCCATACTGTACTAGCCATAGTGTATCATTGTGTTATGTCTCCATACAGTACTAGTCATAGTGTATCATTGTGTTATGTCTCCATACTGTACTAGTCATAGTGTATCATTGTGTTATGTCTCCATACTGTACTAGTCATAGTGTATCATTGTGTTGTCTCCATACTGTACTAGTCATAGTGTATCATTGTGTTATGTCTCCATACAGTACTACAGTCATAGTGTATCATTGTGTTGTGTCTCCATACTGTACTACAGTCATAGTGTATCATTGTGTTGTCTCCATACTGTACTAGTCATAGTGTATCATTGTGTTATGTCTCCATACAGTACTAGTCATAGTGTATCATTGTGTTGTGTCTCCATACTGTACTAGTCATAGTGTATCATTGTGTTGTCTCCATACTGTACTAGTCAGTGTATCATTGTGTTGTCTCCGTACTGTACTAGTCAGTGTATCATTGTGTTCTGTCTACCTCAAGCAGACTGTATGTAAATGAGGTTGTTAGGCACATGGTAATATATAAGAATGAATTATATTTCTAGGGTTAGAGGTCAACCATGGTTGCATGATGAGTAGTGTAATATGCCTGAGACCTAAAGACTTGTGTTAGCTCCCTGAGTGTGTCACATACAGACATAATGCACAAAAATAAAACCTGTTGAAGCATAGACGTTCTCATATGAAATTTCCAAAGGTGCTGAATCTGCTAAATGTTGTTTTATACAGTAGCAGAGGAATAAACGTTCACAGATCAGGTAACATTACAACATTGTTAGAACATTCCACAGGCGTTGGCCTTCAGTCCACAGATTTCCCTTCCTTCTCTTCATGACTCAGTGGAAACGGCAGCCGGTGGGGCCTTCACAAAAAGAGCCTGTTGATTGCAATTTCCTCTTCAATAACCCTCCAATCAATACACAGCTATTCAAACCCACTTGAGGATGTTCTTTCGCTGGATACCTTCCAGATGCCACCATATTCCCTATATAGTGCACTACTTTTGACCAGGACCCTTAGGGTAGGGAATAGGGTCCACTTTGGACGTACTCTCAGCAGAGTCATAAAAACTCCTGCCTAAAGAGTCAGAGTACCTTTTGGGGTATTTTTCTATTAGATATGTTGTCTTGAGGCTTCAGCGTAGAATAATGGAACCAGTGCTTATAGGACAGCTGGACTAAAGGCCTGTAGTTAGTCAGTGCCAAAAGGTGGGTGTGCGGGGGGGTATTTTAGAAACTGAAATGTGTGATGAATACTTGGGATTGTGTGTTTATGCATGCATACCGGTGTGTGTGTCTAAAGGATACGAGGAGTCTGTTTCTCCATATCTGGTCCAGTCTGATGCTCCAGCAGGCTCCTCACTGGGTTCCCACTTATACAGCAGGACCTGACCACTCTCCAGCCCCACCGCCAGCAGATAGCTGGAGGAACATACATGAATCAAACTTATTGTCCCAGATGGACATGTGGTTAACAGGCAGGCTGATTGTCCCAGATGGACATGTTTAACAGGCAGGCTGATTGTCCCAGATTGACATGTGGTTAACAGGCAGGCTTACAGCTAGACATGTATAATAGTTCAACAGATCACACAAAAGGCTAAATAACACAGAAACGTCATCAACTTTAGAAGCCAGCTGGAAAAATTTGGAAATAAAACGTCCATGTGGAAACAAAGTGCATGTGGAAATAAAGTGCATGTGGAAATAAAAAGTGCATGTGGAAATAAGTGCATGTGGAAATAAAACGTCCATGTGGAAATAAAACGTCCATGTGGAAATAAAACGCATGTGGAAATAACGTGCATGTGGAAATAACGTGCACGTGGAAATAAAGCGCATGTGGAAATAAAGTGCATGTGCAACTCAAAGATGGGTTACTAGGCCATAGACAGACAGCACACACAGGTGGCACACAAGGGAAGCATACACATTTTACATTTACATTTAAGTCATTTAGCAGACGCTCTTATCCAGAGCGACTTACAAATTGGTGCATTCACCTTATGATATCCACACATGGTATTTTATTTTTATTTTTAAATTTAATTAACTAGGCAAGTCAGTTAAGAACAAATTCTTATTTTCAATGACGGCCTAGGAACAGTGGGTTAACTGCCTGTTCAGGGGCAGAACGACAGATTTGTACCTTGTCAGCTTGGGGATTTGAACTTGCAACCTTTCGGTTACTAGTTCAACGCTCTAACCACTAGGCTACCCTGCCGCCCATTCCATCCATACACACTACCATCAAGATATGAAACCCCTAGGAACTCTTGTTGATCTGAAACGATTGGATAGGTCAACAGCTAAAGCTTCCCTATGCCTTCTGATAGGCTGCGTATACATTTCAACCATATTGCTAATACCTATCCAATTGCAGGCCTACAGTAGCGTCTAGGGTGAAGGGGGCTAGTGGTTCAATTGGAATTCAGAAAATAAGCGCTGCCTCAGTATTGTACCTGTTGCCGGGGCACAGGATGGGGCAGAAGGAGACAGCAGTGGCCGAGTCTCCTACGTCTAATATGGAGGAACAGGGCCGGATGACTGGGGGTTCATCAGGGGTCACAGTGGCCTCAGAACTACTGCAGTCCCCCCACACTATCACCTGTAGAGAGAAACTTGAATTAAGTTATACTGGAACGTCACACTAACACAGACTGTGTGTAGGTCCCAGGTGGTATCCTATAGCCTATGTAGTTCTATGGGCCCTGGTCAAAAGTAGTGCACTGTAAAGGGAAAAGTTTGCCATTCGGGATGCAACCTATGATGAACAGTATTTTACTGCCTCTTCCTTACCATTGTGACCTTTACTTACTGAGGAGCTCATTTGTAAGGAACAACCTTTGAAGGCTGATGATGGTTTGAGATCAGCACATCATTATGTTTCATGCCAGTCTTGCATTGACGTCAAAGGACTCTGAAGCTGGGGATCAGGGACTGTTTCAAAAAGGTTCTCAGAGTAGAAGTTCTGCTCTAGGATTGGACCCACCCACCCTCTTATTCATCATGATTTAAATGACAAAACTGATCCTTGATCAGTACTCCTTCTCTGAGAAACTTTGTGAACACACGCTCAGACCTAAGTGAATAGACGTTGAAGTCCGGAGAATACAAGCTACCTCTACTAACAACACTACGGTCTTGCTGTTGTAGAATAATTACCTTCTTGTCTCGACTCGACGTCACAAAGTACTTGTTGTCGGCGCTCCAGTCACATGACCATATGATGCGCGTGTGTACGGCCGTGTCCTTCCTGGTAGATGTGTACAGGGAGAAATGGGGTTCTGGACAGGGGAGACACACACAGGCACAATAAATACCCATCTACCTTGCACTTTGCATTAGTATTGAACCACAAAACGTTCTAAAACAGTACATAACTGCTCAGTGGTAACAATGAATCTCTCCACTGACACACAACTAAACCCAAAGCCTCAGTTCCTCCTCTCCATGATGTCTGTCATTAATGTTGGTTGTGACACACTGTTCTGTGTTGTTCCAGCAGCCAACCATCTAGAGAGACAATGCTGTCTGTGTAGTTCCAGCAGCCAGCCTTCTAGAGAGACACTGTTGTCTGTGTAGTTCCAGCAGCCAGCCCTCTAGAGACACTGTTGTCTGTGTAGTTCCAGCAGCCAGCCCTCTAGAGAGACAATGCTGTCTGTGTAGTTCCAGCAGCCAGCCTTCTAGAGAGACACTGTTGTCTGTGTAGTTCCAGCAGCCAGCCCTCTAGAGACACTGTTGTCTGTGTAGTTCCAGCAGCCAGCCCTCTAGAGAGACAATGCTGTCTGTGTAGTTCCAGCAGCCAGCCCTCTAGAGACAATGCTGTCTGTGTAGTTCCAGCAGCCAGCCACAGCATTGTTTTCCCCCTCTAGAAAGGTTGTTCGTGTTCAGGCTGTCTGTCTCTGTATCAGCCCACCTCCAGACAATAACACACAACACAGACCCAGACTTACAAAACACGGACCCAGACACACAAAACACGGACCCAGACACACAAAACACAGACCCAGACACACAAAACACAGACCCACATGATTCATCTGGTTGTAAGTCTTAGGGATGCGCATTTGACAATTTTTTACTGTTCGAGTACTCACATGTTTATTATTATGCCCATTGTCCAACAGTTTGTATAGGCATGTTTCTAGTTTCACAGTTTGTATAGGCATGTTTCTAGTTTCACAGTTTGTATAGGCATGTTTCTAGTTTCACAGTTTGTATAGGCATGTTTCTAGTTTCACAGTTTGTATAGGCATGTTTCTAGTCCCGCAGTTTGTATAGGCATGTTTCTAGTTTCACAGTTTGTATAGGCATGTTTCTAGTTTCACAGTTTGTATAGGCATGTTTCTAGTTTCACAGTTTGTATAGGCATGTTTCTAGTCCCGCAGTTTGTATAGGCATGTTTCTAGTTTCACAGTTTGTATAGGCATGTTTCTAGTCCCACAGTTTGTATAGGCATGTTTCTAGTCCCGCAGTTTGTATAGGCATGTTTCTAGTCCCGCAGTTTGTATAGGCATGTTTCTAGTCCCGCAGTTTGTATAGGCATGTTTCTAGTCCCAGTTTGTATAGGCATGTTTCTAGTCCCGCAGTTTGTATAGGCATGTTTCTAGTCCCGCAGTTTGTATAGGCATGTTTCTAGTTTCACAGTTTGTATAGGCATGTTTCTAGTCCCACAGTTTGTATAGGCATGTTTCTAGTCCCGCAGTTTGTATAGGCATGTTTCTAGTCCCGCAGTTTGTATAGGCATGTTTCTAGTTTCACAGTTTGTATAGGCATGTTTCTAGTTTCACAGTTTGTATAGGCATGTTTCTAGTTTCACAGTTTGTATAGGCATGTTTCTAGTCCCGCAGTTTGTATAGGCATGTTTCTAGTTTCACAGTTTGTATAGGCATGTTTCTAGTCCCACAGTTTGTATAGGCATGTTTCTAGTCCCGCAGTTTGTATAGGCATGTTTCTAGTCCCGCAGTTTGTATAGGCATGTTTCTAGTCCCAGTTTGTATAGGCATGTTTCTAGTCCCGCAGTTTGTATAGGCATGTTTCTAGTCCCGCAGTTTGTATAGGCATGTTTCTAGTCCCGCAGTTTGTATAGGCATGTTTCTAGTTTCACAGTTTGTATAGGCATGTTTCTAGTTTCACAGTTTGTATAGGCATGTTTCTAGTCCCACAGTTTGTATAGGCATGTTTCTAGTCCCGCAGTTTGTATAGGCATGTTTCTAGTCCCGCAGTTTGTATAGGCATGTTTCTAGTCCCGCAGTTTGTATAGGCATGTTTCTAGTCCCGCAGTTTGTATAGGCATGTTTCTAGTCCCGCAGTTTGTATAGGCATGTTTCTAGTCCCGCAGTTTGTATAGGCATGTTTCTAGTCCCGCAGTTTGTATAGGCATGTTTCTAGTCCCGCAGTTTGTATAGGCATGTTTCTAGTCCCGCAGTTTGTATAGGCATGTTTCTAGTCCCGCAGTTTGTATAGGCATGTTTCTAGTCCCGCAGTTTGTATAGGCATGTTTCTAGTCCCGCAGTTTGTATAGGCATGTTTCTAGTCCCGCAGTTTGTATAGGCATGTTTCTAGTCCCACAGTTTGTATAGGCATGTTTCTAGTCCCACAGTTTGTATAGGCATGTTTCTAGTCCCACAGTTTGTATAGGCATGTTTCTAGTCCCACAGTTTGTATAGGCATGTTTCTAGTCCCACAGTTTGTATAGGCATGTTTCTAGTCTCACAGTTTGTATAGGCATGTTTCTAGTCCCACAGTTTGTATAGGCATGTTTCTAGTCTCACAGTTTGTATAGGCATGTTTCTAGTCCCACAGTTTGTATAGGCATGTTTCTAGTCCCACAGTTTGTATAGGCATGTTTCTAGTCCCGCAGTTTGTATAGGCATGTTTCTAGTCCCACAGTTTGTATAGGCATGTTTCTAGTCCCACAGTTTGTATAGGCATGTTTCTAGTCCCACAGTTTGTATAGGCATGTTTCTAGTCCCGCAGTTTGTATAGGCATGTTTCTAGTCCCGCAGTTTGTATAGGCATGTTTCTAGTTCCGCAGTTTGTATAGGCATGTTTCTAGTCCCGCAGTTTGTATAGGCATGTTTCTAGTCCCACAGTTTGTATAGGCATGTTTCTAGTCCCACAGTTTGTATAGGCATGTTTCTAGTCCCGCAGTTTGTATAGGCATGTTTCTAGTCCCGCAGTTTGTATAGGCATGTTTCTAGTCCCGCAGTTTGTATAGGCATGTTTCTAGTCCCGCAGTTTGTATAGGCATGTTTCTAGTCCCGCAGTTTGTATAGGCATGTTTCTAGTCCCGCAGTTTGTATAGGCATGTTTCTAGTCCCACAGTTTGTATAGGCATGTTTCTAGTCCCACAGTTTGTATAGGCATGTTTCTAGTCCCTGTTTGTTTAGGCATGTTTCTAGTCTCAGTTTTTTTATAGGCCTGTTTCTAGTCTTAGTTTGTATAGGCATGTTTCTTGTGTGCGAACTCAGCACCTGTGTGTGTGTGTGTGTGGGGGGGGGAAACACAATTGAGTGAAACTGAGGGGAATGGGACTTTAGGGAGAAGAACTGTGTGATGCTTGGCATGGTTTCTTTTTTTGTTGTGCCGCGCAAATTAACATGTACAAATGGAACACGAGTCAAAACAAATAATTTAAAAAAATTGTGACAAGCCACAAAGCACATTCCACCCAATAGTTGTCACAGTATTTGGGGGAAACAAATGTAATCTCTGGTTAAAGAATGAGTTAAG
>NW_024059987.1:0-15000 GCF_016432855.1 Salvelinus namaycush
GCCTTAATACAGCTCAGATCAACTCCTAGACTATACTCTAAGAGGGGTACTAGATCCACTAGTACAGCTTAATACGGCTCAGTCAACTCTAGACTACTACTAGAAGGCCTAGGTTACTAGATCCACTAGTACAGGCCTTAATACGGCTTCAGGAATCAACATCCTAGACTACTACTATACTAAATGATTGTTAAAAGGTAGGGCCTAGAGGTTACTATATTCCACTAGTACAGGCCTTAATACAGCTCAGATCAACTCCTAGACTACTACTACTGAGATGGTAGGTAGGGCCTAGGTTACTAGATCCACCAGTACAGGCCTTAATTACGGCTCAGATAACTCCTAGACTACTCTACTGGACATGTTCCTAGATCCACCTAGTACAGGCCTTAATACGCTCAGATCAACTCCTAGACTACTCTACTGAGATGTTACTAGATCCACTAGTACAGGCCTTAATACGGCTCAGATCAACTCCTAGACTACTCTACTGAGATGTTACTAGATCCACCAGTACAGGCCTTAATACAGGCCAGATCAACTCCTAGACTACTCCACTGAGATGTTACTAGATCCACTAGTACAGGCCTTAATACAGGCCAGATCAACTCCTAGACTACTCCACTGAGATGTTACTAGATCCACTAGTACAGGCCTTAATACAGGCCAGATCAACTCCTAGACTACTCCACTGAGATGTTACTAGATCCACTAGTACAGGCCTTAATACAGGCCAGATCAACTCCTAGACTACTCTACTGAGATGTTACTAGATCCACTAGTACAGGTCTTATTACAGGCCAGATCAACTCCTAGACTACTCCACTGAGATGTTACTAGATCCACTAGTACAGGCCTTAATACAGCTCAGATCAACTCCTAGACTACTCTACTGAGATGTTACTAGATCCACTAGTACAGGCCTTAATACAGCTCAGATCAACTCCTAGACTACTACTGAGATGTTACTAGATCCACTAGTACAGGCCTTAATACAGGCCAGATTAACTCCTAGACTACCACTGAGATGTTACTAGATCCACTAGTACAGGCCTTAATACAGGCCAGATCAACTCCTAGACTAGTCTACTGAGATGTTACTAGATCCACTAGTACAGGCCTTAATACAGGCTCAGATCAACTCCTAGACTACTCTACTGACATGTTCCTAGATCCAATAGTACAGGCCTTAATACGGCTCAGATCAACTCCTAGACTACTCCACTGAGATGTTACTAGATCCACTAGTACAGGCCTTAATACGGCTCAGATCAACTCCTAGACTACTCTACTGAGATGTTACTAGATCCACTAGTACAGGCCTTAATACAGCTCAGATCAACTCCTAGACTACCACTGAGGTGTTACTAGATCCACTAGTACAGGCCTTAATACAGGCCAGATCAACTCCTAGACTACTCCACTGAGGTGTTACTAGATCCACTAGTACAGGCCTTAATACAGGCCAGATCAACTCCTCGACTACCACTGAGATGTTACTAGATCCACTAGTACAGACCTTAATACAGGCCAGATCAACTCCTAGACTACTCTACTGAGATGTTACTAGATCCACTAGTACAGGCCTTAATACAGCTCAGATCAACTCCTAGACTACTACTGAGATGCTAAAGGTAGGGCCTAGGTTACTAGATCCACTAGTACAGGCCTTAATACGGCTCAGATCAACTCCTAGACTACTACTGAGATGCTAAAGGTAGGGCCTAGGTTACTAGATCCACTAGTATAGGCCTTAATACGGCTCAGATCAACTCTTAGACTACTACTACTGAGGTGTTAAAGGTAGGGCCTAGGTTACTAGATCCACTAGTACAGGCCTTACCTAGACTACTCCACTGAGATGTTAAAGGTAGGGCCTAGGTTACTAGATCCACTAGTACAGGCCTTAATACAGCTCAGATCAACTCCTAGACTACTACTACTGAGATGGTAGGTAGGGCCTAGGTTACTAGATCCACTAGTACAGGCCTTAATACGGCTCAGATCAACTCCTAGACTACTACTACTGAGGTGTTAAAGGTAGGGCCTAGGTTACTAGATCCACTAGTACAGGCCTTAATACAGCTCAGATCAACTCCTAGACTACTACTACTGAGATGGTAGGTAGGGCCTAGGTTACTAGATCCACCAGTACAGGCCTTAATACGGCTCAGATCAACTCCTAGACTACTCTACTGACATGTTCCTAGATCCACTAGTACAGGCCTTAATACGGCTCAGATCAACTCCTAGACTACTCTACTGAGATGTTACTAGATCCACCAGTACAGGCCTTAATACGGCTCAGATCAACTCCTAGACTACTCTACTGACATGTTCCTAGATCCACTAGTACAGGCCTTAATACGGCTCAGATCAACTCCTAGACTACTCTACTGAGATGTTACTAGATCCACTAGTACAGGCCTTAATACGGCTCAGATCAACTCCTAGACTACTCTACTGAGATGTTACTAGATCCACCAGTACAGGCCTTAATACAGCTCAGATCAACTCCTAGACTACCACTGAGATGTTACTAGATCCACTAGTACAGGCCTTAATACAGGCCAGATCAACTCCTAGACTACTCCACTGAGATATTACTAGATCCACTAGTACAGGCCTTAATACAGGCCAGATCAACTCCTAGACTACTCTACTGAGATGTTACTACATCCACTAGTACAGGCCTTAATACAGGCCAGATCAACTCCTAGACTACTCCACTGAGATGTTACTAGATCCACTAGTACAGGCCTTAATACAGGCCAGATCAACTCCTAGACTACTCCACTGAGATGTTACTAGATCCACTAGTACAGGCCTTAATACAGGCCAGATCAACTCCTAGACTACTCCACTGAGATGTTACTAGATCCACTAGTACAGGCCTTAATACAGGCCAGATCAACTCCTAGACTACTCTACTGAGATGTTACTAGATCCACTAGTACAGGCCTTAATACAGGCCAGATCAACTCCTAGACTACTCCACTGAGATGTTACTAGATCCACTAGTACAGGCCTTAATACAGCTCAGATCAACTCCTAGACTACTACTGAGATGTTACTAGATCCACTAGTACAGGCCTTAATACAGGCCAGATCAACTCCTAGACTACTCTACTGAGATGTTACTAGATCCACTAGTACAGGCCTTAATACAGGCCAGATCAACTCCTAGACTACTCTACTGAGATGTTAAAGGTAGGGCCTAGGTTACTAGATCCACTAGTACAGGCCTTAATACAGCTCAGATCAACTCCTAGACTACTCCACTGAGATGTTACTAGATCCACTAGTACAGGCCTTAATACAGCTCAGATCAACTCCTAGACTACTCCACTGAGATGTTACTAGATCCACTAGTACAGGCCTTAATACAGGCCAGATCAACTCCTAGACTACTCTACTGAGATGTTACTAGATCCACTAGTACAGGTCTTATTACAGGCCAGATCAACTCCTAGACTACTCCACTGAGATGTTACTAGATCCACTAGTACAGGTCTTATTACAGGCCAGATCAACTCCTAGACTACTCCACTGAGATGTTACTAGATCCACTAGTACAGGCCTTAATACAGCTCAGATCAACTCCTAGACTACTACTGAGATGTTACTAGATCCACTAGTACAGGCCTTAATACAGGCCAGATCAACTCCTAGACTACTCTACTGAGATGTTACTAGATCCACTAGTACAGGCCTTAATACAGCTCAGATCAACTCCTAGACTACCACTGAGATGTTACTAGATCCACTAGTACAGGCCTTAATACAGGCCAGATCAACTCCTAGACTACTCTACTGAGATGTTACTAGATCCACTAGTACAGGCCTTAATACAGCTCAGATCAACTCCTAGACTACTACTGAGATGTTAAAGACAGGGGTTCTACTATACCACTATAATAGATACACACTACCACCTCTACTGTTATGGTCACGGATCCCCCCCCCCCCCCCCCCCACCCCGGTACTGCTGCTCTTTCTGGTCACCCGTTCCCGGAGGTCGACGTCCCCGGCTTTTCTAGGCTTCACTGAACGGGATTCGTTACCATCAACCCCGGACTGTCTTGTCTGATTACACCTGATTTCCCATTTCCCCCTGATTAGTATGGTATATATACGTGCTCTCTGTTCCCTCTGTAATCGTTGGCTATTGTTCCCATGTCGGTCGGTGGTGTGAGTACCTATGTGTTTGGTGCAGCTGGTATGCTGCCTGCTATATATATATATAGTGTATTACGGGTGTCGTCCCGTGACGTTCAACGAGGTTTACCCTCGCCCTTTTGTTTGGGTACAGACCAGTGTTTTTGTATGCGTTTTTGTTTTGGGTGTATTAAATAAATATATATTGTGTATTTCTACGCCTGTCCCCAAACTCCTTTATACCAGCGTGACAAAACAAAGGGGGTCCTGTCCTGGTACAAGGGGGGTCCTGTCCTGGTACAAGGGGGGTCCTGTCCTGGTACAAGGGGGGTCCTGTCCTGGTACAAGGGGGGTCCTGTCCTGGTACAAGGGGGGTCCTGTCCTGGTACAAGGGGGTCCTGTCCTGGTACAAGGGGGTCCTGTCCTGGTACAAGGGGGGTCCTGTCCTGGTACAAGGGGGGTCCTGTCCTGGTACAAGGGGGGGTCCTGTCCTGGTACAAGGGGGGTCCTGTCCTGGTACAAGGGGGGTCCTGGTACAAGGGGGGTCCTGGTACAAGGGGGGTCCTGGTACAAGGGGGGTCCTGTCCTGGTACAAGGGGGGTCCTGTCCTGGTACAAGGAGGGTCCTGTCCTGGTACAAGGGGGGTCCTGTAATAACAGTTATGGTACAAGGGGGGTCCTGTAATAACAGTTATGGTACAAGGGGGGTCCTGTAATAACAGTTATGGTACAGGGGGGGTCCTGTAGTAACAGTTATGGTACAAGGGGGGTCCTGTAGTAACAGTTATGGTACAAGGGGGGTCCTGTAGTAACAGTTATGGTACAAGGGGGGTCCTGTAATAACAGTTATGGTACAAGGGGGGTCCTGTAGTAACAGTTATGGTACAAGGGGGGTCCTGTAGTAACAGTTATGGTACAAGGGGGGTCCTGTAATAACAGTTATGGTACAAGGGGGGGTCCTGTAGTAACAGTTATGGTACAAGGGGGGTCCTGTAGTAACAGTTATGGGAACCATGATTGGGAACCATACTTAGGTAGCCCTTTTTCCCTCCTTTCGTTGTGGGTAGTTGACTTTGTTAGTGGCACTTATGCCCTGTAAGCTTCACGGTCGTTTTTTGTTATTTATTGTTTTGTTGACGACATTTTAACAAATAAAGGAAAATGTACGCTCACCTTGGTCTTCTTCCAGCAACGGCCGTGACACAGCGCTGTATTGCAAATTAAGAAATCACGTGACTAAACTAAAGAAAAAGTTTAAAGAAACTTTACTATGAAACCAAATATCAGTGATATAAAGACTGAGAGTATAAAGTGCTTTGGACCACTTTAAATTACATTTTGGGGGTAAAAAACAGCCAACTCGGCTCCTTCATTCATTGAATCAGTTGGCTCATTCATCACAAAGCCCACTGATATTACCAACTACTTTAATGATTTTTTTCCATTGGCAAGAAAAGCACACTTAGGGATGACATGCCAGCAACAAATGCTGACACTACACGTCCCATTGTATATCTGACCATATTATGAAAGACAAGAAGTGTACTTTTGAGTTCCGTAAAGTCAGTGTGGAAGAGGTGGGAAAAAATATATTGTTGTCTATCAACAATGACAAGCCACCGAGGGTCTGACAATCTGGATGGAAAATTACTGAGGATAATAGCGGACGATATTGCCACTCCTATTTGCCATATCTTCAATCTAAGCCGACTAGAAGGCGTGTGTCCTCAGGCCTGGAGGGAAGCTAAAGTCATTCCGCTACCTAAGAATAGTAAAGCCCCCTTTACTGGCTCAAATAGTCGGCCAATCAGACCTTTAATAAACTTCTGGGGGGGGGGGGGAAATGGTGTTGGACCAGATACAATGCTATTTCACAGTAAACAAACTCACAACAGATTTTCAGCACGCTTACCGAGAAGGACAATCAACAAGCACAGCACTTAACACAAATGACTGACGATTGGCTGAGAGAAATTGATGATAAGAAAAGATTGTGGGGGGGGCTGGTTTTTGTTAGACTTCAGTGCCGCTTTTGATATTATCGATCGTAGTCTGCTCCTGTAGGAAAAACGTATATGTTATGGCTTTACACCCCCCTGCTATATTGTGGATGAAGATGTACCTGTCTGACAGAACACAGAGGATGTTCTTTAATGGAAGCCTCTCCAACATAATCCAGGTAGAAGCAGGAATTTCCCCGGGGCAGCTTTTCAGGCCTCTTGCTTTTTTTCATTCTTTACTAACGACATGCCACTTGGCTTTGAGTAAAGTCAGAGTGTCTATGTATGAGGAGGACTCAATACTATACACAGCAGCTACTACAGCGACTGAAATGACTGTCTCTCTCTCTCTCTCTCTCTCTGTCTCTCTGTGTCTCTCTCTCTCTCTCTCTCTCTCTCTCTCTCTCTCTCTCTGTGTCTCTCTCTGTGTCTCTCTCTCTCTCTCTCTCTCTCTCTCTCTCTCTCTCTCTCTCTCTCTCTCTCTCTCTGTCTCTCTGTCTCTCTGTCTCTCTGTCTCTCTGTGTCTCTCTCTCTCTCTCTCTCTCTCTCTCTCTCTGTGTCTCTCTCTCTCTCTCTCTCTCTCTCTGTGTCTCTGTGTGTAGCACTGTCTTAGGCATCTCACAGTACGGACATTGAAATGTATGGTCCTGGCCACATCTGCAGATTTACACCCCCCCCCCCCCCCCCCCCCCTGCTATATTGTGGATAAAGAGTTACCTGTCTAACAGAACACAGAGGATGTTCTTTAATGGAAGCCTCTCCAACATAATCCAGGTAGAAGCAGGAATTTCCCCGGGGCAGCTTTTCAGGCCTCTTGCTTTTTTTCATTCTTTACTAACGACATGCCACTTGGCTTTGAGTAAAGTCAGAGTTTCTATGTATGAGGAGGACTCAATACTATACACAGCAGCTACTACAGCGACTGAAATGACTGCAACACTTAACAAAGAGCTGCTGTTAGTTTCAGAATGGGTGGCAAGGTATAAATTAGGTCTGAATATGTATAAAACTAAAAGTGTTCTATTTGGGACAAATCATTCACTAAACCCTAAACCTCAACTAAATCGTGTAATAAATCATGTGGAAATTTAGCAAGTTGAGATGACTAAACTGCTTGGAGTAACCCTGGATTGTAAACTGTCATGGTCAAAACATATTGATACAACAGTAGCTAAGATGGGGAGAAGTCTGTCCATAATAAAGCACTGCTCTGCCTTCTTAACAACATGTTACAGGTAGGGTCTAACTCTAACATATAGATACCGTAGTGAATGTTACAGGGAGGGTCTAGCTCTAACATATAGATACTGTAGTGAATGGTACAGGTAGGGTCTAACTCTAACATATAGATACTGTAGTGAATGTTAGAGGATGTTACAGGGAGGGTCTAACTCTAACATATAGATACTGTAGTGAATGTTACAGGTAGAGTCTAGCTCTACCATATAGATACCGTAGTGAATGTTACAGGTAGGGTCTAGTTCTAACATATAGATACCGTAGTGAATGTTACAGGTAGGGTCTAGCTCTAACATATAGATACTGTAGTGAATGTTACAGGTAGGGTCTAGCTCTACTATATAGATACTGTAGTGAATGGTACAGGTAGGGTCTAACTCTAACATATAGATACTGTAGTGAATGTTAGAGGATGTTACAGGGAGGGTCTAACTCTAACATATAGATACTGTAGTGAATGTTACAGGTAGAGTCTAGCTCTACCATATAGATACCGTAGTGAATGTTACAGGTAGGGTCTAGTTCTAACATATAGATACCGTAGTGAATGTTACAGGTAGGGTCTAGCTCTAACATATAGATACTGTAGTGAATGTTACAGGTAGGGTCTAGCTCTACTATATAGATACTGTAGTGAATGGTACAGGGAGGGTCTAGCTCTAACATATAGATACCGTAGTGAATGTTACAGGGAGGGTCTAGCTCTACTATATAGATACTGTAGTGAATGTTACAGGTAGGGTCTAGCTCTAACATATAGACACTGTAGTGAATGTTACAGGTAGGGTCTAGCTCTAACATATAGATACCGTAGTGAATGTTACAGGGAGGGTCTAACTCTAACATATAGATACCGTAGTGAATGTTACAGGGAGGGTCTAGCTCTAACATATAGATACTGTAGTGAATGTTACAGGTAGGGTCTAACTCTAACATATAGATACTGTAGTGAATGTTACAGGTAGGGTCTAACTCTAACATATAGATACCGTAGTGAATGGTACAGGTAGGGTCTAGCTCTAACATATAGATACTGTAGTGAATAGTACAGGTAGGGTCTAGCTCTAACATATAGATACCGTAGTGAATGGTACAGGGAGGGTCTAACTCTAACATATAGATACTGTAGTGAATGTTACAGGTAGGGTCTAGCTCTAACATATAGATACCGTAGTGAATGTTACAGGGAGGGTCTAGCTCTACTATATAGATACTGTAGTGAATGTTACAGGTAGGGTCTAGCTCTAACATATAGATACCGTAGTGAATGTTACAGGTAGAGTCTAGCTCTAACATATAGATACCGTAGTGAATGTTACAGGGAGGGTCTAGCTCTACCATATAGATACTGTAGTGAATGTTACAGGGAGGGTCTAGCTCTACTATATAGATACTGTAGTGAATGTTACAGGTAGGGTCTAGCTCTAACATATAGATACTGTAGTGAATGTTACAGGTAGGGTCTAGCTCTAACATATAGATACTGTAGTGAATGTTACAGGTAGGGTCTAGCTCTAACATATAGATACCGTAGTGAATGTTACAGGTAGGGTCTAGCTCTAACATATAGATACTGTAGTGAATGTTACAGGTAGGGTCTAGCTCTAACATATAGATACCGTAGTGAATGTTACAGGTAGGGTCTAGCTCTAACATATAGATACCGTAGTGAATGTTACAGGTAGGGTCTAGCTCTAACATATAGATACCGTAGTGAATGTTACAGGTAGGGTCTAGCTCTAACATATAGATACTGTAGTGAATGTTACAGGTAGGGTCTAGCTCTAACATATAGATACCGTAGTGAATGTTACAGGTAGGGTCTAGCTCTAACATATAGATACTGTAGTGAATGTTACAGGTAGGGTCTAGCTCTACCATATAGATACTGTAGTGAATGTTACAGGGAGGGTCTAACTCTAACATATAGATACTGTAGTGAATGTTACAGGTAGGGTCTAGCTCTAACATATAGATACCGTAGTGAATGTTACAGGGAGGGTCTAGCTCTAACATATAGATACCGTAGTGAATGTTACAGGGAGGGTCTAGCTCTAACATATAGATACTGTAGTGAATGTTACAGGTAGGGTCTAGCTCTAACATATAGATACCGTAGTGAATGTTACAGGTAGGGTCTAGCTCTACTATATAGATACTGTAGTGAATGTTACAGGGAGGGTCTAGCTCTAACATATAGATACTGTAGTGAATGTTACAGGTAGGGTCTAGCTCTACCATATAGACACTGTAGTGAATGTTACAGGTAGGGTCTAGCTCTAACATATAGATACTGTAGTGAATGGTACAGGTAGGGTCTAGCTCTAACATATAGATACTGTAGTGAATGTTACAGGTAGGGTCTAGCTCTACCATATAGACACTGTAGTGAATGTTACAGGTAGGGTCTAGCTCTAACATATAGAGACTGTAGTGAATGTTACAGGTAGGGTCTAGCTCTAACATATAGATACTGTAGTGAATGTTACAGGTAGGGTCTAGCTCTAACATATAGATACTGTAGTGAATGTTACAGGGAGGGTCTAGCTCTACCATATAGATACTGTAGTGAATGGTACAGGGAGGGTCTAGCTCTACTATATAGATACTGTAGTGAATGGTACAGGTAGGGTCTAGCTCTAACATATAGATACTGTAGTGAATGTTACAGGGAGGGTCTAGCTCTAACATATAGATACTGTAGTGAATGTTACAGGTAGGGTCTAGCTCTACTATATAGATACTGTAGTGAATGGTACAGGTAGGGTCTAGCTCTACTATATAGATACCGTAGTGAATGTTACAGGTAGGGTCTAGCTCTAACATATAGATACTGTAGTGAATGTTACAGGTAGGGTCTAGCTCTACTATATAGATACCGTAGTGAATGTTACAGGTAGGGTCTAGCTCTAACATATAGATACTGTAGTGAATGTTACAGGGAGGGTCTAGCTCTACCATATAGATACCGTAGTGAATGTTACAGGTAGGGTCTAGCTCTACTATATAGATACTATAGTGAATGTTACAGGGAGGGTCTAGCTCTAACATATAGATACCGTAGTGAATGTTACAGGGAGGGTCTAGCTCTAACATATAGACACTGTAGTGAATGTTACAGGTAGGGTCTAGCTCTACTATATAGATACTGTAGTGAATGGTACAGGTAGGGTCTAGCTCTAACATATAGAGACTGTAGTGAATGTTACAGGTAGGGTCTAGCTCTAACATATAGATACTGTAGTGAATGTTACAGGTAGGGTCTAGCTCTAACATATAGATACTGTAGTGAATGTTACAGGGAGGGTCTAGCTCTAACATATAGATACTGTAGTGAATGTTACAGGTAGGGTCTAGCTTTAACATATAGAGACTGTAGTGAATGGTACAGGTAGGGTCTAGCTCTAACATATAGATACTGTAGTGAATGTTACAGGGAGGGTCTAGCTCTAACATATAGACACTGTAGTGAATGTTACAGGGAGGGTCTAGCTCTAACATATAGATACCGTAGTGAATGTTACAGGTAGGGTCTAGCTCTAACATATAGATACTGTAGTGAATGTTACAGGTAGGGTCTAGCTCTAACATATAGATACTGTAGTGAATGTTACAGGTATGGTCTAGCTCTAACATATAGATACTGTAGTGAATGTTACAGGTAGGGTCTAGCTCTAACATATAGATACCGTAGTGAATGTTACAGGGAGGGTCTAGCTCTACCATATAGATACCGTAGTGAATGTTACAGGTAGGGTCTAGCTCTACCATATAGATACTGTAGTGAATGTTACAGGTAGGGTCTAGCTCTAACATATAGATACCGTAGTGAATGTTACAGGTAGGGTCTAGCTCTACCATATAGATACTGTAGTGAATGTTACAGGTAGGGTCTAACTCTAACATATAGATACCGTAGTGAATGTTACAGGGAGGGTCTAGCTCTACCATATAGAGACTGTAGTGAATGGTACAGGTAGGGTCTAGCTCTAACATATAGATACTGTAGTGAATGGTACAGGGAGGGTCTAGCTCTACCATATAGAGACTGTAGTGAATGGTACAGGGAGGGTCTAGCTCTAACATATAGATACTGTAGTGAATGTTACAGGTAGGGTCTAGCTCTAACATATAGATACTGTAGTGAATGTTACAGGTAGGGTCTAGCTCTAACATATAGAGACTGTAGTGAATGTTACAGGGAGGGTCTAGCTCTAACATATAGATACTGTAGTGAATGTTACAGGGAGGGTCTAGCTCTAACATATAGATACTGTAGTGAATGTTACAGGTAGGGTCTAGCTCTACTATATAGATACTGTAGTGAATGTTACAGGTAGGGTCTAGCTCTAACATATAGATACCGTAGTGAATGTTACAGGGAGGGTCTAGCTCTACCATATAGATACTGTAGTGAATGTTACAGGTAGGGTCTAGCTCTAACATATAGATACCGTAGTGAATGTTACAGGGAGGGTCTAGCTCTAACATATAGATACTGTAGTGAATGTTACAGGGAGGGTCTAGCTCTAACATATAGATACTGTAGTGAATGTTAGAGGATGTTACAGTTCTAACATATAGATACTGTAGTGAATGTTACAGGTAGGGTCTAGCTCTAACATATAGATACTGTAGTGAATGTTACAGGTAGGGTCTAGCTCTGACATATAGACACTGTAGTGAATGTTACAGGTAGGGTCTAGCTCTAACATATAGATACTGTAGTGAATGTTACAGGTAGGGTCTAGCTCTAACATATAGATACTGTAGTGAATGTTACAGGTAGGGTCTAGCTCTAACATATAGATACCGTAGTGAATGTTACAGGGAGGGTCTAGCTCTAACATATAGATACTGTAGTGAATGTTACAGGTAGGGTCTAGCTCTAACATATAGATACTGTAGTGAATGGTACAGGTAGGGTCTAGCTCTAACATATAGATACCGTAGTGAATGTTACAGGTAGGGTCTAGTTCTAACATATAGATACTGTAGTGAATGGTACAGGGAGGGTCTAGCTCTAACATATAGATACCGTAGTGAATGTTACAGGTAGGGTCTAGCTCTACCATATAGACACTGTAGTGAATGTTACAGGGAGGGTCTAGCTCTACCATATAGATACTGTAGTGAATGTTACAGGTAGGGTCTAGCTCTACCATATAGATACTGTAGTGAATGTTACAGGTAGGGTCTAGCTCTAACATATAGATACCGTAGTGAATGTTACAGGGAGGGTCTAGCTCTAACATATAGATACCGTAGTGAATGTTACAGGTAGGGTCTAGCTCTACCATATAGACACTGTAGTGAATGTTACAGGTAGGGTCTAGCTCTAACATATAGATACCGTAGTGAATGTTACAGGTAGGGTCTAGCTCTACTATATAGATACTGTAGTGAATGTTACAGGTAGGGTCTAGCTCTAACATATAGATACCGTAGTGAATGTTACAGGGAGGGTCTAGCTCTAACATATAGATACCGTAGTGAATGTTACAGGTAGGGTCTAGCTCTACCATATAGACACTGTAGTGAATGTTACAGGTAGGGTCTAGCTCTACTATATAGATACTGTAGTGAATGGTACAGGTAGGGTCTAGCTCTAACATATAGATACCGTAGTGAATGTTACAGGTAGGGTCTAGCTCTAACATATAGATACCGTAGTGAATGTTACAGGGAGGGTCTAGCTCTAACATATAGATACCGTAGTGAATGTTACAGGGAGGGTCTAGCTCTAACATATAGATACCGTAGTGAATGTTACAGGTAGGGTCTAGCTCTACCATATAGACACTGTAGTGAATGTTACAGGTAGGGTCTAACTCTAACATATAGATACTGTAGTGAATGTTACAGGGAGGGTCTAGCTCTAACATATAGATACCGTAGTGAATGTTACAGGGAGGGTCTAGCTCTAACATATAGACACTGTAGTGAATGTTACAGGTAGGGTCTAGCTCTAACATATAGATACTGTAGTGAATGTTACAGGTAGGGTCTAGCTCTAACATATAGATACTGTAGTGAATGTTACAGGTAGGGTCTAGCTCTAACATATAGATACTGTAGTGAATGTTACAGGGAGGGTCTAGCTCTACTATATAGATACTGTAGTGAATGTTACAGGTAGGGTCTAGCTCTACCATATAGATACTGTAGTGAATGTTACAGGTAGGGTCTAGCTCTAACATATAGATATAGTTGAATGATGGTGGTTCATTTCAAAGGTGAAACCAGATGAGTCAAGATTTAAGGAATGAATTGTATACCTCATTATCTTGGATCAGAGTTGCAAAGAAAAAGCCATATCTCAGACTGTCCAATAAAAATAAAAGATTAACTTCTTATGGCTGGGGGAGTATTTCTGTAAATTGATGTGGCTCTCTGCAAAATCGCCGGATGTTTTGGAACTACTGAACATAACGTGCCAATGTATACTGAGATTTTTGGATATAAATATGAACTTTACCGAACAAAACATACATGTATTGTGTAACATGAAGTCCTATGAGTGTCATCTGATGAAGATCATCAAAGGTTAGTGATTAATTGTATCTCTATTTCTGCTTTTTGTGACTTTGGCTGGAAAAATGGCTGTGCTTATTCTGTGACTTGGCGGTGACCTAACATAATCGTTTGTGGTGCTTTCGCTGTAAAGCCTTTTTGAAATCGGACACTTTGGTGGGATTAACAGCAAGATGACCTTTAAAATGGTATAAGATACTTGTATGTTTGAGGAATTTTAATTATGAGATTTCTGTTGTTTGAATTTGGCGCCCTGCACTTTCACTGGCTGTTGTCGAGTCGATCGCCTTAACGGGATCTCAGCCATAAGAAGTTTTAAGACGGGCAAAAGAACACTGGACAGAGAGGTACTCTGACTAGAAGGTCAGCATCCCGGAGTCACCTCTTCACTGTTGACGTTGAGACTGGTGTTTTTTGCGGGTACTATTTAATGAAGCTGTCAGTTGAGGACTTGTGAGGCATCTGTTTCTCAAACTAGACACTCTAATGTACTTGTCCTCTTGCTCAGTTGTGCACCGGGGCCTCCCACTCCTCTTTCTATTCTGGTTAGAGCCAGTTTGCGCTGTTCTATGAATGGAGTAGTACACAGCGGTGCACAAGATCTTCAGTTTCTTGGCAATTTCTCGCATGGAATAGTCTTAATTTCTCAGAACAAGAATAGACTGACGAGTTTCAGAAGAAAGTTCTTTGTTTCTGGCCATTTTGAGCCTGGAAATGAACCCACAAATGCTGATGCTCCAGATACTCAACTAGTCTAAAGAAGGCCCGTTTTATTGCTTCTTTAACCAGGACAACAGTTTTCAGCTGTGCTAACATAATTGCAAAAGAGGTTTTCTAATGATCAATTGGCCTTTTAAAATGATAAACTTGGATTAGCTAACACAACGTGTCATTGGAACACAGGAGTGATGGTTGCTGATAATGGGCCTCTGTACGCCTATGTAGATATTCCATAAAAAATCAGCCGTTTCCAGCTACAATAGTCATTTACAACATTAACAAATGTCTACACTGTATATTCTGATCAATTCAATGTTATTTTAATGGAACCCCCCCCCCAAAAAATCAGC
>NW_024059987.1:25000-29161 GCF_016432855.1 Salvelinus namaycush
TAGGATGATATGTAGAACAGGTTATATTGGAGTGGTAGGATGATATGTAGCAGGGGTAGAGGGGGTTATATTGGAGTGGTAGGATGATATGTAGAGGGGGTTATATTGGAGTGGTAGGATGATATGTAGAAGAGGTTATATTGGAGTGGTAGGATGATATGTAGCAGGGGTAGAGGGGGTTATATTGGAGTGGTAGGGTGATATGTAGAGGGGTAGAGGGGGTTATATTGGAGTGGTAGGATGATATGTAGCAGGGGGGTAGAGGGGGTTATATTGGAGTGGTAGGATGATATGTAGAGGGGGTTATATTGGAGTGGTAGGATGATATGTAGAGGGGGTTATATTGGAGTGGTAGGATGATATGTAGCAGGGGGGTATAGGGGGTTATATTGGAGTGGTAGGATGATATGTAGCAAGGGGGTAGAGGGGGTTATATTGGAGTGGTAGGATGATATGTAGAGGGGGTTACATTGGGGTGGTAGGATGATATGTAGCAGGGGGTAGAGGGGGTTATATTGGAGTGGTAGGATGATATGTAGAGGGGTTATATTGGAGTGGTAGGATGATATGTAGAGGGGGTTATATTGGAGTGGTAGGATGATATGTAGAGGGGGTTATATTGGAGTGGTAGGATGATATGTAGCAGGGGGTTATATTGGAGTGGTAGGATGATATGTAGAACAGGTTATATTGGAGTGGTAGGATGATATGTAGCAGGGGTATAGGGGGTTATATTGGGGTGGTAGGATGATATGTAGCAGGGGGTTATATTGGAGTGGTAGGATGATATGTAGCAGGGGGGTAGAGGGGGTTATATTGGAGTGGTAGGATGATATGTAGAGGGGGTTATATTGGAGTGGTAGGATGATATGTAGCAGGGGGTAGAGGGGGTTATATTGGAGTGGTAGGATGATATGTAGAGGGGGTTATATTGGAGTGGTAGGATGATATGTAGCAGGGGGGTAGAGGGGGTTATATTGGAGTGGTAGGATGATATGTAGCAGGGGTATAGGGGGTTATATTGGGGTGGTAGGATGATATGTAGAGGGGGTTATATTGGAGTGGTAGGGTGATATGTAGCAGGGGGTTGGGGGTTATATTGGGGATATAGGTTGATATGTAACCTAACCGGGACAAAGGTGGTTGTGGGTAATGGTACCTCTGTGCTCCCATGGTAACCTACAGGCTGGGGGGGGTCAGTTCTGAAGCTAAGTTGATCACAATGATTTCAAACCCAAGACAAAAAAAAATCCTACAGCTCACACACTGTGTGTGTGTGTTCTAGTAATTGTACACACACACACACACACACACACACACACACACACACACACACACACACACACACACACACACACACACACATACACACATACACACACACACACACACACACACACACACACAGCCTAGTGCTCACTGCACTTTGGAGAGTCAACGCACGGTAAGGTAAGGCTATGCGTAAAACGGGGCAGCCTGTCGCTACCGTTGAAAACCCGACAGTAGTGTCGATAATGAAAACATGAATAGACAGAGACAGAGACAGACAGGGGGGGACCTGCAGGGGGACATGGACACGGACAGAAAGACATATACAGATGGACATACTTACAGCCTCTCCTTTTCATACAGCTTCAGAACAGCGGGGTGATGAGGGGACATTACAACAGCCCAGCCGGTCCCCCCCTCCTCTCTCCTCTGGAACTCAAACCAAATGAAGACAGAGGCTGTTAATTCCTTCCTTCTTTCCTTCCTTCCCGGGGTTTAGAATATTAATCCGGTTGTTAACTCCACACACACACCGCTGAGAGAGAGAGCGAGAGAGCAGCAAACAATCACTGTAATCCAATAGGGCTCGTTGTGTACCGTGTTCCTTGGTCCGCCGCGGTACAAATATCCCGGTCCAACATCTTCCAGTCGAACGTAGTCCCGTTTCCCCCCTCTCCTCTGTCTTCTTCTCCTCCTCCTGTGGTCTTCTTTCTCAGTCCTATCCCAGCTGCGAGCAGCGAGCCGAGCTGCCCTGCACGCAACGCACACGGTACGACTGGACTACAACGTGTGTGTGTGTGTGAGTACGTGCGTGTGAGTGAGTGAGTGCGCTCTGCAGAAGAGGGACTGGGCTGCAGGATGGACGGACCGTGCCTGCGCTGCTCGCTGGGCTGGCTCTCTCACACCCCCACTGTGGCCACAAACGTTTTGATTTACATTGGGTTGAGCTGTCAAACTAACGTGAATCCCGACGTAAAATCAAACAAGAAATGTCCCTGGATTTGGGAGAAGAAGAAAAACACAGAAAAAAACACGAAATGTCCTTTACGTTGATGACTTTTTTTTTTTACA
The DNA here is from genome assembly GCF_016432855.1 of Salvelinus namaycush. Taxonomy (NCBI): domain Eukaryota; kingdom Metazoa; phylum Chordata; class Actinopteri; order Salmoniformes; family Salmonidae; genus Salvelinus; species Salvelinus namaycush. The sequence goes on from NW_024059987.1 coordinate 27,341, forward strand.
AATCCAATTAGTTTTCCCACGTTAATTCAACATCATCACGGTGATATTTCTTGTTGTTGTTGGTTGGAATGCCGTGAGAAACAACGCTGATTCAACCGGCGTTTTGTTGTCGTTGCTCAGTGGGTCTCCTCGGCGCTAGTTCCTTCAGAACGGAGACGACTCCGTCACACACACACACACACACGATAATTCCACCCTTGCTAAACTCCCGTGTGTTTTCAACGCAATGAGCTAGTATAATACAAACGCGGCACCGTCAACTTCTATCACCGGAAGACGATCCTTAATAACAACGTTTTAATTATTTAAAAAATGACGATGATTTTCTTCAGACCTTTGTAACTGTTTAAATACATATCAGTCGTCTAAACGAACCACTGCTTGTATGTCATATTTTATTATTTTGTTTTGTTTTGTGATTGGCTGACATAAAGGTGTTTTGTTTTGTGATTGGCTGACATAAAGGTGAAATAAAATAATGCACCAGTATAGTCTAATTCTTCTCCTTTTTTTTTTTTCCTGTCGTCGTTCCTTCTAATCTCTCTCTTTTTCTATCCTTCTATATCAGGATGTGGAGTCTGTCTGCCAGGGGGTGCCTCTCAGTGACGTAGAATAACTGTCATTTAAATTCCACATGCCACGCGCCGTCAAAGCCCCCCCCCCCTTCCCAGCCCCCTCTCCCTTTCTCTCTGCAGAACTCTTGTATGGAGTCTGCTACTGCACTCTGGAGAAAGAAGGGAGAGAGATGCAGCGAGATGGAGAGAGAGAGAAGGAGAGAGAGAGAGAGAGGGAGAGAGAGGGGTGGAGAGAGAGAGAGAGGGAGACTGGTGGACAGAGATGCAGCGAGATGGAGAGAGAGAAGGGGAAAGAGAGAGGGAGAGAGAGGGAGAGAGAGAGAGAGAGGGAGACTGGTGGACAGAGATGCAGCGAGATGGAGAGAGAGAAGGGGAAAGAGAGAGGGAGAGATGGAGAAAGAGAAAGGGAAAGAGATAGAGAGGGGGAGAGAGAGGGAGAGAGATGGAGAGAGAGAGAGAGAGAGAGAGGGAAAGAGATAGAGAGGGGGAGAGAGAGGGAGAGAGATGCAGCGAGATGGAGACTGGTGGAGAGAGATGAAAAACCCAGCAGCCTCGGAAGGCTGCTGCAGCGGTCTAACGCGTTGCATGGCAGTGCTAGAGCCGTTACTACAGACCTGGGTTCATTCCCAGACTGTTCCACAACCGGCCGTGGCCGCGAGTCCCATAAGACGGCGTCCAATTGGCCCAGCGTCGTCCGGGTGTCGGGGAGGGTTTGGCTGGGTGGGCTCTTTACTTGGTTCATCGTGCTCTAGCGACTCCTTGTGGCGGGCCCGGGTGCCTGCAGGCTGACACCGGTAGCCAGTTGAACAGCGTTTCCTCTGACACATTGGTGCGGCTGGCTTTTCGGGTGGATTAAGGACGCGTGACTTCACCTCTCCCGAGCCCGTTGTGGAGTCGCAGCGATGAGACGAGATCTGATAAATAAATAAAAAACCCAGCAGCGATGCAGTTCTTGACCGGTGCTCCTGACACCTACTACCCAAAACCCCGTTCAAAGGCACGTCAATCTTTTGTCTTGTCCATTCACCCTCTGAATGGAACACGTACACAATCCATGTCTCAATTGTCTCAAGGCTTAAAAATCCTTCCTTCAATCTGTCTCCTCTCCTTCATCTACACTGATTGAAGTGGATTTAACAGGTGACATCAATAAGGAATCATAGTTTTCACCTGGATTCACCTGGTCAGTCTACGTCATGGAAAGAGCAGGTGTTCTTAATGTTTTGTATATTCAGTGTATGTCTCT
>NW_024059988.1:0-29157 GCF_016432855.1 Salvelinus namaycush
AGAATAGAACGGCACATATTACTGTCTGGAATGGAGAGAATAGAACGGTACATATTACTGTCTGGAACAGAGAGAATAGAACGGCACATATTACTGTCTGGAATGAGAGAATAGAACGGTACATATTACTGTCTGGAACAGAGAGAATAGAACGGTACATATTACTGTCTGGAACAGAGAGAAGAGAACGGTCATATTACTGTCTGGAACAGAGAGAATAGAAACGGCACATATTACTGTCCTGGAAATGAGAGAATAGAACGGTACATATTACTGTCTGGAACAGAGAGAATAGAACGTCAATATTACTGTCTGGAACAGAGCAGAATAGAACGGTACATATTACTGTCGGGAACAGAGGAATAGAACGCACATAATTACTTGTCTGGAACAAGAGAATAGACGGTACATATTACTGTCTAGAATGGAGAGAATAGAACGGTACAATATTACTGTCTGGAATGGAGAGAATAGAACGGTACAATATTACTGTCTGGATTACTGTCTGGAACAGAGAGAATAGAACGGTACATATTACTGTCTGGAACAGAGAGAATAGAACGGTACATATTACTGTCTGGAACAGAGAGAATAGAACGGCACATATTACTGTCTGGAACAGAGAGAATAGAATGGTACATATTACTGTCTGGAACAGAGAGAATAGAACGGCACATATTACTGTCTGGAACAAAGAGAATAGAACGGTACATATTACTGTCTGGATTGGAGAGAATAGAACGGTACATATTACTGTCTGGAACAGAGAGAATAGAACGGCACATATTACTGTCTGGAACAGAGAGAATAGAACGGTACATATTACTGTCTGGAATGGAGAGAATAGAACGGTACATATTACTGTCTGGAACAGAGAGAATAGAACGGCACATATTACTGTCTGGAACAGAGAGAATAGAACGGTACATATTACTGTCTGGAATGGAGAGAATAGAACGGCACATATTACTGTCTGGAACAGAGAGAATAGAACGGTACATATTACTGTCTGGAACAGAGAGAATAGAATGGTACATATTACTGTCTGGAACAGAGAGAATAGAATGGTACATATTACTGTCTGGAATGGAGAGAATAGAACGGTACATATTACTGTCTGGAATGGAGAGAATAGAACGGTACATATTACTGTCTGGAACGGAGAGAATAGAACGGTACATATTACTGTCTGGAACGGAGAGAATAGAACGGTACATATTACTGTCTGGAACGGAGAGAATAGAACGGCACATATTACTGTCTGGAATGGAGAGAATAGAACGGTACATATTACTGTCTGGAACAGAGAGAATAGAACGGTACATATTACTGTCTGGAATGGAGAGAATAGAACGGCACATATTACTGTCTAGAATGGAGAGAACAGAACGGTACATATTACTGTCTGGAACGGAGAGAATAGAACGGCACATATTACTGTCTGGAATGGAGAGAATAGAACGGTACATATTACTGTCTGGAACAGAGAGAATAGAACGGTACATATTACTGTCTGGAATGGAGAGAATAGAACGGCACATATTACTGTCTGGAACAGAGAGAATAGAACGGTACATATTACTGTCTGGAACAGAGAGAATAGAACGGCACATATTACTGTCTGGAATGGAGAGAATAGAACGGTACATATTACTGTCTGGAACAGAGAGAATAGAACGGTACATATTACTGTCTGGAATGGAGAGAATAGAACGGCACATATTACTGTCTGGAACAGAGAGAATAGAACGGTATATATTACTGTCTAGAATGGAGAGAATAGAACTGCACATATTACTGTCTGGAACAGAGAGAATAGAATGGTACATATTACTGTCTGGAACAGAGGGAATAGAACGGTACATATTACTGTCTGGAACAGAGAGAATAGAACGGCACATATTACTGTCTGGAACAGAGAGAATAGAACGGTACATATTACTGTCTAGAATGGAGAGAATAGAACGGCACATATTACTGTCTGGAACAGAGAGAATAGAACGGTACATATTACTGTCTGGAATGGAGAGAATAGAACGGTACATATTACTGTCTGGAACAGAGAGAATAGAACGGTACATATTACTGTCTGGAACAGAGAGAATAGAACGGTACATATTACTGTCTGGAATGGAGAGAATAGAACGGCACATATTACTGTCTGGAACAGAGAGAATAGAACGGCACATATTACTGTCTGGAACAGAGAGAATAGAACGGCACATATTACTGTCTGGAACAGAGAGAATAGAACGGTACATATTACTGTCTGGAACAGAGAGAATAGAACGGTACATATTACTGTCTGGAATGGAGAGAATAGAACGGTACATATTACTGTCTGGAACAGAGAGAATAGAACGGTACATATTACTGTCTGGAACAGAGAGAATAGAACGGTACATATTACTGTCTGGAATGGAGAGAATAGAACGGCACATATTACTGTCTGGAACAGAGAGAATAGAACGGTACATATTACTGTCTGGAACAGAGAGAATAGAACGGTACATATTACTGTCTGGAACAGAGAGAATAGAACGGCACATATTACTGTCTGGAATGGAGAGAATAGAACGGCACATATTACTGTCTGGAACAGAGAGAATAGAACGGTACATATTACTGTCTGGAACAGAGAGAATAGAACGGTACATATTACTGTCTGGAACAGAGAGAATAGAACGGTACATATTACTGTCTGGAACAGAGAGAATAGAACGGCACATATTACTGTCTGGAACAGAGAGAATAGAACGGCACATATTACTGTCTGGAACGGAGAGAATAGAACGGCACATATTACTGTCTGGAACAGAGAGAATAGAACGGTACATATTACTGTCTGGAACAGAGAGAATAGAACGGTACATATTACTGTCTGGAACAGAGAGAATAGAACGGCACATATTACTGTCTGGAATGGAGAGAATAGAACGGCACATATTACTGTCTGGAACAGAGAGAATAGAACGGCACATATTACTGTCTGGAACAGAGAGAATAGAACGGCACATATTACTGTCTGGAACAGAGAGAATAGAACGGTACATATTACTGTCTGGAACAGAGAGAATAGAACGGTACATATTACTGTCTGGAACAGAGAGAATAGAACGGCACATATTACTGTCTGGAACAGAGAGAATAGAACGGCACATATTACTGTCTGGAATGGAGAGAATAGAACGGCACATATTACTGTCTGGAACAGAGAGAATAGAACGGCACATATTACTGTCTGGAACAGAGAGAATAGAACGGCACATATTACTGTCTGGAACAGAGAGAATAGAACGGCACATATTACTGTCTGGAACAGAGAGAATAGAACGGTACATATTACTGTCTGGAACAGAGAGAATAGAACGGTACATATTACTGTCTGGAACAGAGAGAATAGAACGGCACATATTACTGTCTGGAACAGAGAGAATAGAACGGCACATATTACTGTCTGGAACAGAGAGAATAGAACGGTACATATTACTGTCTAGAATGGAGAGAATAGAACGGCACATATTACTGTCTGGAACAGAGAGAATAGAACGGCACATATTACTGTCTGGAACAGAGAGAATAGAACATCACATATTACTGTCTGGAACAGAGAGAATAGAACATCACATATTACTGTCTGGAACAGAGAGAATAGAACGGTACATATTACTGTCTGGAACAGAGAGAATAGAACGGTACATATTACTGTCTGGAACAGAGAGAATAGAACGGCACATATTACTGTCTGGAACAGAGAGAATAGAACGGCACATATTACTGTCTGGAACAGAGAGAATAGAACGGCACATATTACTGTCTGGAACAGAGAGAATAGAACGGTACATATTACTGTCTGGAACAGAGAGAATAGAACGGTACATATTACTGTCTGGAACAGAGAGAATAGAACGGCACATATTACTGTCTGGAACAGAGAGAATAGAACGGTACATATTACTGTCTGGAACAGAGAGAATAGAACGGCACATATTACTGTCTGGAACGGAGAGAATAGAACATCACATATTACTGTCTGGAACAGAGAGAATAGAACGGCACATATTACTGTCTGGAACAGAGAGAATAGAACGGCACATATTACTGTCTGGAACAGAGAGAATAGAACGGCACATATTACTGTCTGGAACAGAGAGAATAGAACGGTACATATTACTGTCTGGAACAGAGAGAATAGAACGGTACATATTACTGTCTGGAACAGAGAGAATAGAACGGTACATATTACTGTCTGGAACAGAGAGAATAGAACGGCACATATTACTGTCTGGAATTACTGTCTGGAATGTTAATTAAGACTATATGTTAGAGTGCATTAGGTTTGTGTGGGTGTTGTCTGTGATTGACGTCTGTTTAGATCATATGATGTAATGTCGGGTAGAACCTGACCCAGGAGTCATGACTTATATCAGATCTGTGATTAGGGACTGATTCCTATAGAATGGTATTTGTACTTACAATATTATTTTACATATTAACATATGTAACATATAATATTATTAGATTATATTTGTAATCTCATTGAAGATCTTTTGCACATATGCACATAATTCTATCCACTGATGCTGCAGACACAGTTTCCAGGTGATGATGGAAAATGTCTGCTGTTCAGAGACATATGTCATCACATACACATTCAATCACATTGTGGCCAGTTGAGCTTATGGTAAGAACTCAGTCCTGCCAGTGATCAACTGACAAGTTCTAATAACAAGTGGATAAACTACTTACTCTAACAGATGTCTGGTGAAAAGTTCGACAGTAATCGGTGTAGAGAAATTTGGCGTACTTTTTTTAAACAGTCTTTTCACTTACGGGATACAATAGATCACTCCCAGAATACTTTGCAAGGGTGAAATCTGCATAAACATTGTTGATTGGTTGTTTTTTAAATGTTTATTAAAACGAAGCAACACATGATTCTATTGACAACGGCAGGGGGTGAACCGTTCCTGGAGGTACTAGAATACCAGGTCGATGCGTGGAGTGGACGGAGCAAGCCCCTATTCCATCTCCCTGTTCCAAAAATCTATTTAATATATGGTCCCCAGTATCAGATATTAAACTGATGAGAACAGATTTTTTCTTTTGGAAAAGTTTTATTACATTTCCTTTAAAAACAGCTGGTTTAGTTGAAAAACTGGTTTAGTTGAAAAGACCGAAGCCCATGTCGTCATCGGAACCCTCCTCGGATTCTTCCTTCTTCTCCTCCTTGACTAATACAGGAAAACAAGGTATGGCATCAGTACATTATTTACATTATTTATGTTATTTATTCCTGATTATTATTTGACCATGCTGGTCATTTATGAACATTTGAACATCTTGGCCATGTTCTGTTATAATCTCCACCCGGCACAGCCAGAAGAGGACTGGCCACCCCTCATAGCCTGGTTCCTCTCTAGGTTTCTTCCTAGGTTTTGGCCTTTCTAGGGAGTTTTTCCTAGCCGCCGTGCTTCTACACCTGCATTGCTTGCTGTTTGGGGTTTTAGGCTGGGTTTCTGTACAGTACTTTGAGATATCAGCTGATGTAAGAAGGGCTATATAAAATAAACTTGATTTGATTTGATTTACATGTATAGTGAAATAAATATCCTTACAGCTGTCAAATTAGAACAATAATCACAAATGACTAAACAGACACTTTTACCAAAACGTCTGATTCATTGACGCGTTCAAAACCAGGAACTCTGACTTATGAGCGTTCAAGACAACTGGTATCTCAAAACAAGTTCTGACCCGAGGGAAATCAGTTTCAACGGCCAGCCAACTCGGAATTCCTATCCAGAAATTCTGGCATTTTTCTAGAGCTACGACTTTTTGACCTAGTCTTTTTATCTCTGCGTCTTAAAAGCACCAATTAGGCCAATAAATTAGGTGAAAACTGATCCATTAGTGACAAACTGGCTCAATAAGAGCTATGGATAAACACCAGACACTGAGTTTGAAGCTCAAAGACAGTACAGTATTGTTTACAAACTAACATGATGCAACCCTGGCCCTGATTCAGAGCGGCAGTGGAAACCATGCTACTAGGGGTGCGCCTAGTATTCGGACAAAACTAGCATCGTAACAGATATGGGCAATTTTCTGGATACGATTATGATCAGAGCAACAAAAGAAATTGATCCGTGATCGTTAAGTTATTTCCGGGTGCCAAAAAGCATCTCATGTCAGTCAGTTTCTAAACCAGACTGTACTGTGAGTCAGTACTGTCTGAGTCAGTTTCTAAACCATACTGTACTGTGAGTCAGTACTGTCTGAGTCAGTACTGTCTGAGTCAGTTTCTAAACCAGACTGTACTGTGAGTCAGTACTGTCTGAGTCTGTACTGTCTGAGTCAGTTTCTAAACCAGACTGTACTGTGAGTCTGTACTGTCTGAGTCAGTACTGTCTGAGTCAGTTTCTAAACCATACTGTACTGTGAGTCAGTACTGTCTGAGTCAGTTTCTAACCCATACTGTACTGTGAGTCAGTACTGTCTGAGTCAGTTTCTAAACCATACTGTACTGTCTGAGTCTGTACTGTCTGAGTCTGTACTGTCTGAGTCTGTACTGTCTGAGTCAGTACTGTCTGAGTCAGTTTCTAAACCATACTGTACTGTGAGTCAGTACTGTCTGAGCCAGTTTCTAAACCAGACTGTACTGTGAGTCAGTTTCTAAACCAGACTGTACTGTGAGTCAGTTTCTAAACCAGACTGTACTTTGAGTCAGTACTGTCTGAGTCAGTACTGTGCGTGGTCTAAATAACTAGACTGGATAGTTTTCCTGTCTGTAAAGAGATGGGCGGGCTGCACGGGCTCGGATCATTTCACATACACTTTCTTGCATGTTTTCGGTCTGATCATTCAGATTGCTGCTGTCTTCTATGATAAATCACATGGCGAGGACATTTGCTGTCAATGTGCATAATATCTAACAAGTGGGGCGAGGGTAGGGAAAAGCCTAAACACTAATGGGTATTCTAACTGAATGACAGCACATGTGTATTCTAACTGAATGACAGCACATGTGTATTCTAACTGAATGACAGCACATGTGTATTCTAACTGAATGACAGCAAATGTGTATGTTGAGAACAGACACACCCTCCAAGTTGAGAACAGACACACCCTCCAAGTTGAGAACAGACACACCCTCCAAGTTGAGAACAGACACACCCTCCAAGTTGAGAACAGACACACCCTCCACACACGGCTTCTAATCTGCAGTTTATTTGCAGTGAGGTATTTAGGCATATTAAAATACATTTTTTTTCCGATCACGAGTATCATCTGATCTGACGTCCAACTGTCAATTTACGAATATGAGTATGGCCATGTCGACACACCCCTACCTGCTACCATCTCCAGTCTAGCCGGTGCTTGCTAGCACCAGAGATGTTTGAAACAGAGGTATGAATCTTCGTTGTGGGTGTTTACAAGAAGTAAAAGCATGTAGAGTTTGTTTTTAAAATCACTGACGGTAGTAAGCACTGGCTCACATGAAAACCATGTTACTGTGGCCCTGCAGGTGAAACCCTGGCCCACTGAACAACACAATGGCCCTCTAGGACTGTAGCCCCATGCCCCTGGTAAAGGGGGGTGAAACACTGGTGTCCTTTAGTTACCTGGTGCGTCTGCTGCAGGGGCGGCGCCTCCAGCAGCAGCAGGGGCAGCTCCACCACCGGCACCCCACGTTGCAGATCAGGCTGCCAATGTCCACGCTGGCCAGAGCCTGTAACACAAACAGGGTCAGACATGATGCCGCCTTTACACATTAATTACTACCACGTCATAACATCGTGGTTTACAGAGAGCAACTAAGTACCGTCACCGTTAAACAAGGTTCACACAAAACAGTGAGATGGAAGGTTTTACACCATAGATATGAAGGAATAAGTCAGAAGCTACACAGAATATTTCTCAATGAAGCCCTGCACGTAATCCTGCATGTGTGTAGGGTGATGGAGAAAAGGGCTTGACTCACCTTGGAGAACAGACTGATTCAGAAAGGCTCAATAGTCACATTGGCAGCCTTGATGAGAGCCATCAACTTGTCCTCCTGCAAATGATTATATTACACATTACAAGACCTCTACTGTAGATGCATGAAGACAAAACCACTAACAGTATTTGGCTGTTGTTGGTTAGCCTTGGACCAGGTTAGTAAGTAGTTGGCCAATGCCAAAAAAGGGTGGGAAACCCTCTGTATGAGTAAGCCAACTTGCTGGCTGCTTTGATCGCATTCACCGGCCTCAGTTTACTAGGCTAGCTAGCCATGGTAATGTTATTGGAAGAATGTTTCAAATAGTTACATTTGGCTAGCAATTTTTCATAGATCTGACTAAGGGCGCCAGGGTTAACTTGCAGGCTATCGTAGCGATGCTTACAGCAACAACACATTGCTGGCTACACCGACTAGAAGACACACATGATGTCTGTGGCGTTAACTAACGTTAGCGAACTGATAGCATGTTAGTTAGCTAGTGACATTGACAGCTAAGGCGATAATATAGTTGGCGTTGCTACAATCCCTTCATATTTATTCAGACTCAGCTACACACTACCCCGGAAGTAGACAAGAACCAGCGTTCCAAGTAAGGCTGGTTCCAAGTAAGGCTGGAATCATTAATCATTAAGCTTACTCATTGAGCCTACCGGACATTGAGCCTACCGGACAAGCTAAACTACTTCTATGCTCGCTTCGAGGTAAATAACACTGAAACATGCATGAGATCACCAGCTGTACCAGGAGACTGTGTGATCACGCTCTCCGCAGCCGATGTGAGTAAGACCTTTAGACAGGTCAACATTCACAAGGCCGCAGGGCCAGATCGATTACCAGGACGTGTACTGCGAGCATGTGCTGACCAACTAGCAAGTGTCTTCACTGACATTTTCAACCTCTCCCTGTCTGAGTCTGTAATACAAACATGTTTCAAGCAGACCATCATAGTCCCTGTGCCCAAGAACACTAAGGTAACCTGCCTAAATGACTACCGACCCGTAGCACTCACGTCTGTAGCCATTATCCCAGAAACCCAAGACCCACTCCAATTTGCATACCGCCCCAACAGATCCACAGATGATGCAATCTCTATTGCACTCCACACTGCCCTTTCCCACCTGGACAAAAGGAACACCTATGTGAGAATGCTATTCATTGACTACAGCTCAGTGTTCAAAACCATAGTGCAATCAAAGCTCATCAATAAGCTAAGGACCCTGGGACTAAACACCTCCCTCTGCAACTGGACCCTGGACTTCATGACAGGCCGCCCCCAGGTGATATGGGTAGGTAACAACACATCCGCCACGCTGATCCTCAACACAGGGGCCCCTCAGGGGTGCATGCTCAGACCCTTCCTGTACTCCCTGTTTACTCATGGCTGCACGGCCAGGCACGACTCCAACACCATCGTTACATTTGCCGATGACACAACGGTGGTAGGCCTGATCACGACAACAACGAGACAGCCTATAGGGAGGAGGTCCGAGACCTGGCCGTGTGGTGCCAGGACAACAACCTCTCCCTCAACTTGATCAAGACAAAGGAAATGATTGTGGACTACAGGAAAAGGAGGACCGAGCACACCCCCATTCTCATCGACGGGGCTGCAGTGGAGCAGGTTGAGAGCTTCAAGTTCCTTGGTGTCCACATCACCAACAAACTAACATGGTCCAAGCACACCAAGACAGTCGTGAAGAGGGCACAACAAAACCTATTCTCCCTCAGGAGACTGAAAATATTTGGCATGGGTCCTCAGATCCTCAAAAGGTTCTACAGCTGCACCATCGAGAGCATCCTGACTGGTTGCATCACTGCCTGGTATGGCAACTGCTCGGCCTCCGACCGCAGGGAACTACAGAGGGTAGTGTGAACGGCCCAATACATCACTGGGGCCAAGCTTCCTGACATCCAGGACCTCTATACCAGGCGGTCACAGGAAGGCCCTAAAAATTGTCAAAGGCTCCAGCCACCCTAGTCATAGACTATTCTCTCTGCTACCACACGGCAAGCGGTACCGGAGCGCCAAGTCTAGATCCAAGAGGCTTCTAAACAGCTTCTACCCCCAAGCCATAAGACTCCTGAACATCTAGTCAATTGGCTTCCCAGACTATTTGCAGTGCCCCCCCCCCCCACCCCCTCTCACCACCTCTTTACACCACTGTTACTCTCTGTTATTATCTATGCATAGTCACTTTAATAACTCTACCTACATGTACATACTACCTCAAATAACCAGTGTCCACGCACATTGCCTCTGTATCGGTACCCCGCCCCCCTGTATATAGTCTCGCTACTGTTATTTTACTGCTGCTCTTTAACTACTTGTTACTTTTATCTCTTATTCTTATCTGTATTTTTTTAAACTGCATTGTTGGTTAGGGGCTCGTAAGCATTTCACTGTAAAGTCTACACCTGTTGTATTCAGCATTTCACTGTAAAGTCTACACCTGTTGTATTCAGCATTTCACTGTAAAGTCTACACATGTTGTATTCGGCGCATGTGACTAATTTGATTTGATTTGATGTCATGGTCGTAATTCATCACCATGCAGTGTTTTAATGCGGAATTGTTAATACATTTTAAAACAATTCCACAGAACGGGCAGAATAAACTAAATCGAAGACCTATTTGGGTTTGTAAACCTGAAATTATGAAAATATATTTTTCTCAGATTGAGGCCTGTTTTCAAACGATCACCTTTTTGAGAATAACCGTCCCAGTCGTGAGATTGCAGCATCACTTCGCACCGGTTACTTTTTTTCATTAGGAAAAAATATTCTGTTCTATTTTATTGTTTAAATTACATTATGTTTTTTTTAAATATATTTTTTTACTTTAAAATAAGTGTCTTGATTGTAATCAGGGCTTGGGAAATAAGAATCCATTTGCACAGCTAAAGGCTTCTACAAGCAAACACCACTGCCCTTGTGAAGAAGATTGTGTTCTACGATATAATCTAACCAGTTGATATTACAGTGTCAGTCTTTTCATTTTAAATGGCACTTGACTGTTTATTGACTGAATATACTGTACATATATATATATATATGGGGCAATTTAGCAATTACACTAGTTATCTGTAATGGTTATGATAAATTAGGCGTTGTTGCGATCTGTTGGCATATAGATAATGCAAAACATATTATTTTCCAGTCAGGGCCTTGTGTTCTAAAAAAGTGCTTATTTTTTGTTTGTCAAGACACCGATGCAGTGGCCAGCTAGTCATCAGATGTCCTAATCCACTCTGATGACAGAGACCCCCCCCCCCCCAACACACACACACACACACACACACACACACACACACACACACACACACACACACACACACACACACACACACACACACACACACACACACACACACACTCACATGTATTCTCTGTAGGATGGCACAGTGACCTGTAGATGGCGCTATATAGTCAGGAATGAGAGGTGTTCCCTGATGCTGTTGAAGGGGATATTCTGCAGTGTTACATTGTGTTTGTTCCTCAGCATTGAATGTCTGCTTGTTTTCATACAGGTCAGCTGAGGTAAACTCAGATCAGTCAGGGAAAACGTGTTTGTTTTTTAAAGGTGTTCACTGTATCTCAGTGCTAGAGGCGTCACTACAGACCCTGGTTCGATTCCAGGCTGTATCACAACCGGCCGGGATTGGGAGTCCCATAGGGCGGCGGACAATTGTCCCAGTGTCGTCCGGGTTCGGGTTTGTCCGGGATAGGCCGTCATTGGAAATTATAAATTGTTCTTAACCGACTTGCCTAGTTAAATAAAGGTAAAACAATTTAAACATTTAACATATTGGAAATGTCTAAGGCATTGCAACATATGGGCAGTTCATAGGCTGTATACATAGGAGAAATCATAGTACGTTCCTGTTGGTCATTTAAGGCAAAGTCGCATGGCTAACATCAGACATCAAATAACATGGTAGATTGAAAGCATTCGGTGGAGGATAGTGACGATGGTGATCCAGGTTTTCCTCTCAAATCAAAGTTAATTTGTATATGCAGCGTAGTGTACACAGAACAATTAAATACTTACTCTCTTCTCCTAGCCCTGTGTCTCATTTTCACTCAGCGGAACTCTGGAAACAGTCAATTGAACGCCAAACAGTATGAAGCTTTTAAAGAGCCTGGCTGTGTCGTAAAAAAACACGGCTGGGAAACATGACGAATGAACTGATAGAAATAGTGATTCTGGCCAATTGGACAGCCCTTTTCTAGGCTGTGTCCCAGATCTGTTTGTGTTGTCCCGAGTCCCAGATCTGTTTGTGTTGTCCCGAGTCCCAGATCTGTTTGTGTTGTCCCGAGTCCCAGATCTGTTTGTGTTGTCCCGAGTCCCAGATCTGTTTGTGTTGTCCTGAGTCCCAGATCTGTTTGTGTTGTCCTGTGTCCCAGATCTGTTTGTGTTGTCCTGAGTCTCAGATCTGTTTGTGTTGTCCCGAGTCCCAGATCTGTTTGTGTTGTCCTGAGTCCCAGATCTGTTTGTGTTGTCCCGAGTCCCAGATCTGTTTGTGTTGTCCCGAGTCCCAGATCTGTTTGTGTTGTCCCGAGTCTCAGATCTGTTTGTGTTGTCCTGAGTCCCAGATCTGTTTGTGTTGTCCTGAGTCCCAGATCTGTTTGTGTTGTCCCGAGTCCCAGATCTGTTTGTGTTGTCCTGAGTCCCAGATCTGTTTGTGTTGTCCCGAGTCCCAGATCTGTTTGTGTTGTCCTGAGTCCCAGATCTGTTTGTGTTGTCCCGAGTCTCAGATCTGTTTGTGTTGTCCTGAGTCCCAGATCTGTTTGTGTTGTCCTGAGTCCCAGATCTGTTTGTGTTGTCCCGAGTCTCAGATCTGTTTGTGTTGTCCTGAGTCCCAGATCTGTTTGTGTTGTCCTGAGTCCCAGATCTGTTTGTGTTGTCCCGAGTCTCAGATCTGTTTGTGTTGTCCTGAGTCCCAGATCTGTTTGTGTTGTCCTGAGTCCCAGATCTGTTTGTGTTGTCCTGAGTCACACATCTGTTTGTGTTGTCTTGCCAAACCCAGTGCTGTCATTGTCAAGTTTGGCAGAGTTGGAAAGATGGCACAAACAGATTTGGGCCTCTTCTGAAGTCTGCTATTAAATCTGTTTCCCTCGTGTAGACTGGAGACAATACTGTGTTATCCACTGGACTCAAAAGAAGAGAAAGATGAACAATGTGAAGATGTTTCAGGCACTGGAGTAGGGTGTCCAGAGACTGATACTAACTATGGATGAGACTTAAATAGTCTGAATGACACTCACACCAACTTTTTTGTGAAACTGCGGCTGTCCTAATATGGAATCCGTACTGATGGCGCTATGACCAATAGGGTTACCTTTGTGTTGACTTTAGTTGTATGTTCTGTTCTGTCTTGTTTCTTTCCTGCCTTTGACTAAGTAAACGTTTCCCTTCTTGCTCACCACTGGGGGAAAAAAGCCCTTCTTATATACTAGCAACTGGCATATGGGGGATTCTCACAAACTTATATTTTGTGTTGGTTAAAATACCATCTTAAATTATTGTCTATGTTAAAATGAATCATCTTAACTGTTCATATTTAATGATTTTTTAACAAATTCAATCTCATTACCGTAACATCTCATTACCGTGACATCTCATTACCGTGACATCTCGTTACCGTAACATCTCGTTACCGTAACATCTCATTACCGTAACATCTCATTACCGTAACATCTCATTACCGTGACATCTCGTTACCGTAACATCTCGTTACCGTAACATCTCGTTACCGTAACATCTCATTACCGTAACATCTCATTACCGTAATATCTCATTACCATATAATTTCGTTACCGTAACATCTCATTACCGTAACATCTCATTACCGTAACATCTCA
The DNA here is from genome assembly GCF_016432855.1 of Salvelinus namaycush. NCBI lineage: Eukaryota > Metazoa > Chordata > Actinopteri > Salmoniformes > Salmonidae > Salvelinus > Salvelinus namaycush. The sequence goes on from NW_024059988.1 coordinate 13,868, forward strand.
TTACCGTAACATCTCATTACCGTACCATCTCGTTACCGTATCATTTCGTTACCGTAACATCTCATTACCGTAACATCTCATTACCGTAACATCTCATTACCGTAACATCTCGTTACCGTACCATCTCGTTACCGTACCATCTCGTTACCGTAACATCTCATTACCGTAACATCTCATTACCGTAACATCTCGTTACCGTACCATCTCGTTACCGTATCATTTCGTTACCGTAACATCTCGTTACCGTAACATTTCGTTACCGTAACATCTCATTACCGTAACATCTCATTACCGTAACATCTCATTACCGTGACACTTGTTAGTTAGAAAAAGTTAGAAATAAATCATAAATTGAAAGTATATATTTATTTTTTTACTTTGCCTAAGATACAGGAGAGTTATTACAGCAAAATTTCATTAAAAAAATACATTGGGATTTTAAGTACATTTTAATGACGTGTCTCATTACTGTAACGCGGCACGTTCATAACTTGCATTTTACAATTATTTCTGTTTTAAACTATTACTAATATAATAAGTATACACAAATAATTAGCAAAAGACAATTTTATGCACAGCTCAAATATTTTGAATTCTTTAATATTATTCTAGGAATATTTTATCATTTGATCATTTTGGTAATGAGATCCATGTTACGGTAGATGAGACCGCATTACGGTAATGAGCAAATTAGCAAACGGTACTTCATCAAGAGCAAAAAAATATAATTTTGAACCAAATCAAATTTTATTGGTCACATACACGTGTTTAGCAGATGTTAATGCGGGTGTAGCGAAATGCTTGTGTTTCTACCTCCAACAGTGCAGTAAATATCTACCAAGTAATATCTAACAATTTCACAACAAGACACACAAATCTAAAGTAAAACCATATTAACCATATGACGCATTAAGAACAACAAATTAATCATTAACTCCCCAACACACCCCCCCCTCCAAGTACTTCATGCCCCCCCGCCCCCCCCCTCCATTATTTCATCAAGAGTGAAAAAAGATCCTTGTGAACCATATTAATCACATTAACCCCTTCCCTTCCTACAAATACAAATCCCAACCAGCTGTCTCTCCCATCCCATCCACAGATCCTCCCCAGCTCCACGAAACATTATGCCCGGACACACGTCTAAAATAGAACTAGTTTGTAATGTGAATACCCATACATGTTAACTTTCTTTTTTGGAATATGTACCATTTTAAACAATATTTAATTGGTTCTAATGAAATTTGTTATTTTTATCATTTAAATGCTTGTAAAGTCCTACAAAATGGCCCCGGATGCATTATGGTAATGAGATGTTTTGAGTAAACATTTTATTACAAAAAACACAAAAATAAGATTTAATCCCAAAAACAAGTTAAAGAGCCAGAAACCAAGAATAGTGAGTTTTAATATGCTAGTAAATTATGAACGTTTTTTTTTTTTTAATAGACTATACAGCTGAATTCATCACAGACATGGTTTCATGACAATCACCCATATACTATATCTTATATATGTCTGTTTGTCCTGTATATCCCTCTGACTCCACTGCTTGCGTCCTCTGGTCCATCTCTGTCTTCCTTGAACCATTCAAGATGGTTTGGATTACAGACTTCTTCCATCTTGTTCTCAAAGTTATAGACCAACACATGGCCTCTCGTGGCTAACAGACTATTCTGATAATATGACGGTGTCTAACAGGAAGACAGAACTAGTTTGTGGTACTGTCACGCCCTGACCATAGTTCCTTTTTTATGTCTCTATTATGGTTTGGTCAGAGGCGTGAGTTGGGGTGGGCATTCTATGTTTTTGTTCTATGTTTTCTGTTTCTATGTGTTTTGGCCGGTGTGGTTCTTAATCAGAGGCAGCTGTCTATCGTTGTTTCTGATTGAGAACCATACTTAGGTAGCCTTTTCCCACCTGTGGTTTGTGGGTAGTTGTTTCCTGTTTTTGTGTTGTTGCACCTTTCAGGACTGTTATCGATTTTCGTTTCTTACATACACTTTGTTATTTAGTATTTTTGTGTTCAGTTATAATAAATTAACATGGACACTTACCACGCTGCGTTTTGGTCCGATCTATCCTGTTCCTCAGATGAAGAAGATCGTGACGGGTACTAGTTCAGTACTGTTGAAAAGATAAGCTCCTGTATGGCTGAATTGATAAGAGCATGGTGTTTGTAAACACCAACATTGTGGGTTTGGTTCCCACTGTAAGTAGCTTTGAATAAAAGCGTCTCCTAAATGGCATGTATCATTATGCTTGGGGCGGCAGGGTGGCCTAGTGGTTAGAGCGTTGGGCTAGTAACCGAAAGGTTGCAAGTTCAAATCCCCGAGCTGACAAGGTACAAATCTGTCGTTCTGCCCCTGAACAAGGCAGTTAACCCACTGTTCCTAGGCCGTCATTGAAAATAAGAGTTTGTTCTTAACTGACTTGCCTAGTTAAATAAAAGGTTAAATGTAAGTCGCTCTGGATAAGAGCGTCTGCTAAATGACTTAAATGTTAAAATGCTTAACTTTCTCTGTCTTGGTGGTCATGTGCTACTCTATCTGCAGGCAGTCAGTAGTCATGTGGTTATTACCTTTGGTATTTAGCCACCAGGTGGCAGCGTTCGCCTTACACATCCACACACTCAGTGTTGCCCTCTTGACTGGCATTCGGCTTGGCACACTGTGTAGTGGTGTATCAAATCAATGACATTTTTATTTGTCACATGCTTCTTAAACAACAGGTGTAGACTAACAGTGAAATGCTTACTTACTGGGCTCTTCCCAACAACGCAGAGAGAAACAAAATAGAGAAATAATAGAAAAGTAAAACACATTATAATAATAAAAATAATAATAAATACACAAAGAGTAACGATAACATGGCTATATACACGGGGTACCGGTACTGAGTCTATATACACGGGGTACCAGTACTGAGTCTATATACACAGGGTACCAGTACTGAGTCTATATACACGGGGTACCAGTACTGAGTCTATATACACAGGGTACCAGTACTGAGTCTATATACACGGGGTACCAGTACTGAGTCTATATACACGGGGTACCAGTACTGAGTCTATATACACAGGGTACCAGTACTGAGTCTATATACACAGGGTACCAGTACTGAGTCTATATACACAGGGTACCAGTACTGAGTCGATGTGCAGGGGTACGAGGTAATTGAGATAGATATGTACATATAGGTAGGGGTAAAGTGACAGATAATAAACAGTATGTGGTGAGACAAAAAAAGTTAATCCGGGTAGCTATTTGGTTAACTACACTGCTCAAAAAAATAAAGGGAACACTAAAATAACACATCCTAGATCTGAATGAATGAAATATTCTTATTAAATACTTTTTTCTTTACATAGTTGAATGTGCTGACAACAAAATCACACAAAAATTATCAATGGAAATCAAATGTATCAACCCATGGAGGTCTGTATTTGGAGTCACACTCAAAATTAAAGTGGAAAACCACACTACAGGCTGATCCAACTTTGATGTAATGTCCTTAAAACAAGTAAAAATGAGGCTCAGTAGTGTGTGTGGCCTCCACGTGCCTGTATGACCTCCCTACAACGCCTGGGCATGCTCCTGATGAGGTGGCGGATGGTCTCCTGAGGGATCTCCTCCCAGACCTGGATTAAAGCATCCGCCAACTCCTGGACAGTCTGTGGTGCAACGTGGCGTTGGTGGATGGAGCGAGACATGATGTCCCAGATGTGCTCAATTGGATTCAGGTCTGGGAAACGGGCGGGCCAGTCCATAGCATCAATGCCTTCCTCTTGCAGGAACTGCTGACACACTCCAGCCACATGAGGTCTAGCATTGTCTTGCATTAGGAGGAACCCAGGGCCAACCGCACCAGCATATGGTCTCACAAGGGGTCTGAGGATCTCATCTCGGTACCTAATGGCAGTCAGGCTACCTCTGGCGAGCACATGGAGGGCTGTGTGGCCCCCCAAAGAAATGCCACCCCACACCAAGACTGACCCACCGCCAAACCGGTCATGCTGGAGGATGTTGCAGGCAGCAGAACGTTCTCCACGGCGTCTCCAGACTCTGTCACGTCTGTCACATGTGCTCATGTGCTCAGTGTGAACCTGCTTTCATCTGTGAAGAGCACAGGGCGCCAGTGGCGAATTTGCCAATCTTGGTGTTCTCTGGCAAATGCCAAACGTCCTGCACGGTGTTGGGCTGTAAGCACAACCCCCACCTGTGGACGTCGGGCCCTCATACCACCCTCATGGAGTCTGTTTCTGACCGTTTGAGCAGACACATGCACATTTGTGGCCTGCTGGAGGTCATTTTGCAGGGTTCTGGCAGTGCTCCACCTGCTCCTCCTTGCACAAAGGCGGAGGTAGCGGTCCTGCTGCTGGGTTGTTGCCCTCCTACGGCCTCCTCCACGTCTCCTGATGTACTGGCCTGTCTCCTGGTAGCGCCTCCATGCTCTGGACACTACGCTGACAGACACAGCAAACCTTCTTGCCACAGCTCGCATTGATGTGCCATCCTGGATGAGCTGCACTACCTGAGCCACTTGTGTGGGTTGTAGACTCCGTCTCATGCTACCACTAGAGTGAAAGCACCGCCAGCATTCAAAAGTGACCAAAACATCAGCCAGGAAGCATAGGAACTGAGAAGTGGGGTGTGGTCACCACCTGCAGAACCACTCCTTTATTGGGGGTGTCTTGCTAATTGCCTATAATTTCCACCTTTTGTCTATTCCATTTGCACAACAGCATGTGAAATTTATTGTCAATCAGTGTTGCTTCCTAAGTGGACAGTTTGATTTCACAGAATTGTGATTGACTTGGAGTTACATTGTGTTGTTTAAGTGTTCCCTTTATTTTTTTGAGCAGTGTATTTAACTAACTATTTGGTTAACTATTTAACTAACTATTTATCAGTCTCATGGGTTGGGGGGGTAGAAGCTGTTCAGGGTCCTGTTGGTTCCAGGTCTGGTGCATCGTTACCGCTTGCCGTGCGGTACCAGAGAAAACAGTCTATGACGGGTAGCTGGAGTCTGACAAATTTTAGGGCCTTCCTTTGACACCGCCTGGTATAGTGGTCCTGGATGTCAGGGAGCTTGGCCCCAGTGATGTACTGGGCCGTACGCACTACCCTCTGTAGCACCTTGCGGTCAGATGCCAAGCAGTTGCCATACCAGGCGGTGAAGCAGCCAGTCAAGATGCTCTCAATGGTGCAGCTGTAGAACGTGTTGAGGATCTGAGGGTCCATGCCACATCTATTCAGCCTCCTGGTCCTGCTCTAGCCTGTCTTGGCCAACTCCAATAGTCATTATTACATCTTTATTCACACAAAGAATCTGATCTAGGATCAGTTTCTATAAGATCTTATTCATAATGATCTTAAAGGCAACACTGATCCTAGATCAGCCCCCTTCTTCTGAGACCTTTTGTGAATACGGGCCCTGGTTTTATCTCAAGCTGCTTGAGTTGCAGGCCTGACTATATGAATACTGACTGCCTGCAGATGGAGAAGGATATACTGCAGGCCTGACTACATGACTACTGACTGTCTGCAGATGGAGAAGGATATACTGCAGGCCTGACTGCATGAATACTGACTGCCTGCAGATGGAGAAGGATATACTGCAGGCCTGACTGCATGAATACTGACTGCCTGCAGATGGAGAAGGATATACTGCAGGCCTGACTGCATGAATACTGACTGCCTGCAGATGGAGAAGGATATAATGCAGGCCTGACTGCATGAATACTGACTGCCTGCAGATAGAGAAGGATACACTGCAGGCCTGACTACATGACTACTGACTGTCTGCAGATGGAGAAGGATATACTGCAGGCCTGACTGCATGAATACTGACTGCCTGCAGATGGAGAAGGATATACTGCAGGCCTGACTGCATGAATACTGACTGCCTGCAGATGGAGAAGGATATACTGCAGGCCTGACTGCATGAATACTGACTGCCTGCAGATGGAGAAGGATATAATGCAGGCCTGACTGCATGAATACTGACTGCCTGCAGATAGAGAAGGATACACTGCAGGCCTGACTGCATGAATACTGACTGCCTGCAGATAGAGAAGGATACACTGCAGGCCTGACTGCATGAATACTGACTGCCTGCAGATGGAGAAGGATATAATGCAGGCCTGACTGCATGAATACTGACTGCCTGCAGATAGAGAAGGATACACTGCAGGCCTGACTGCATGAATACTGACTGCCTGCAGATAGAGAAGGATACACTGCAGGCCTGACTGCATGAATACTGACTGCCTGCAGATGGAGAAGGATATAATGCAGGCCTGACTGCATGAATACTGACTGCCTGCAGATAGAGAAGGATATACTGCAGGCCTGACTGCAGGAATACTGACTGCCTGCAGATGGAGAAGGATATACTGCAGGCCTGACTGCATGAATACTGACTGCCTGCAGATAGAGAAGGATATACTGCAGGCCTGACTGCATGAATACTGACTGCCTGCAGATAGAGAAGGATACACTGCAGGCCTGACTACATGAATATTGACTGTCTGCTAATGGAGCAGGCCTGACTGCATGAATACTGACTTCCTGCAGATGGAGCAGGCCTGACTGCATGAATACTGACCTCCTGCAGATGGAGCAGGCCTGACTGCATGAATACTGACTTCCTGCAGATGGAGCAGGCCTGACTGCATGAATACTGACTTCCTGCAGGTGGAGCAGGCCTGACTGCATGAATACTGACTTCCTGCAGGTGGAGCAGGCCTGACTGCATGAATACTGACTTCCTGCAGATGGAGCAGGCCTGACTGCATGAATACTGACTGCCTGCAGATGGAAAAGGATATACTGCAGACGGCAGGCTGCATATCCTTCCATCCAGCTACAGCTCCAGTTCAGTTGGTGGTGCTTGGCGGCTGAGAAGCAGCAATCTGCTTCTTATTTACATAAGCATTTTATACATTTGTTGTTTTTTTGAGACGTCTGGCTCCGAATTAACAACAACAACAAAAAAAAGTAAAGAAACATTTAAATAACAAACAAAATGAATTCCAACAGCAAATGTGGCGTGTAAATAAAGGTCTCTGTTGATTGGCTGGCACCACCATGGAACCCCCCCCCCCCCCCCAACCCACCCACCACTCACTTCACAGTCAGTGGGAGATGAATGGGTTTAGATAAGGGAGTGGAGGGGGGGGGGGGGGGGTAGACCAACACTCAGTCCCCCATTTAATGCAAATGTTCCTCAGTACCTCAAATGGTTGGTAGAGTATCTGAACCCAAACCGTTCGTTAGTGTTCGTGAGGGAGGTCGATGCCAAGCGATTCGTGTTTTCTAAATCAGATTTTACTGCTTGCATCAGTTACTTGATGTGGAATAGACGGCTCTCGAGTGGCGCAGAGGTCTAAGGCACTGCATCTCAGTGCTAGAGGCGTCACTACAGACACCCTGGTTCGAATCCAGGCTGTATCACAACCGGCTGTGATTGGGAGTCCCATAGAGCGGTGCACAGTTGGGCAGCGCACAGTTGGCCCAGCGCCGTCTGGGTTCGGCCGGGGTAGGTCGTCATTGTAAATAAGATTTTGTTCTTTAACTGGCTTACCTTGTTAAATAAAAAGAGTTCCATGTAGTCATGGCTCTATGTAGTACTGTGTGTTTCCCATGGTCTGTTCTGGACTTGGGGGACTGTGAAGAGACTCCCTGGTAGCATGTCTTGTGGGGGTATGCATGGGTGTCTGAGCTGGTGTGCTAGTAGTTTGAACAGATAGCTTGGGTTCTTTCAACATGTCAATACAAAGTAGTGATGCAGTCAGTCTCTCCTCTATTTTGAGTCAGGAGAGATTGACATGCATATTATTAATGTTAGATCTGTGTATATTTTAGGAGATGGTACTGGGTACATTCTCTGTTCTGGGCCAACTGTAAGTGCCTCTTTGTGGCACTTGACCATATTACTGGGCGGTAGGCCAGGTGTGATAAAACTAGGGCCTGTAGGACATGTTTTGTTAATAGCAATGTCAACAAAGCAGAGCATCGCTTTATTACGGGGTCCAGTGAACGATTTATCCCAAATACAATGCTTTTAGGTTTTGAAGTATTTAGGACTAACTTATTACTTGCCACCCGTTGTCAAACTCTCTGCAGCTCTTTGTTAAACATTACAAATCCTCAGTCATTTGTAAGAGCCATACATCTTGAGTGCCCTTCCCAGTTGATAATTAGTTTACTGTGAAATAGCATTGTATTTATTTTAATTTTATTTATTTCACCTTTATTTAACCAGGTAGGCTAGTTGAGAACAAGTTCTAATTTGCAACTGCCACCTGGCCAAGATAAAGCACAGCAGTTCGACACATACAACAACACATGGAGTAAAACAAACATACAATCAATAATACAGTAGAAAAATGTATCTGGTCGAACACAATTTTTTACAGAAGTTTACTAAGGTAACAGGCTGATTGGTCGACTGTTTGAGCCAGTAAAGGGGGCTTTACTATTCTTGGGTAGCGGTGTCACGTTCCTGACCTTATTTTCCTTTGTTTAGCTTTGTTTAGTTGGTCAGGACGTGAGCTGGGTGGGCAGTCTATGTTATTTGTTTCTATGTTTAGGTTCATTGTTATTTAGCCTTATATGGTTCTCAATCAGGGGCAGGTGTTTGACGTTTCCTCTGATTGAGAACCATATTAAGGTAGGCTGTTCACACCGTTTGTTTGTGGGTGATTGTTTTCCGTGTCAGTGTTTGTACCACACGGGACTGTTTCGTTTGTTTAGTCTGATCCTGTTCGTGCGTTCTTCGTTATATGTAAGTTCACATGTTCAGGTCTTGTAACGTCGTTTATTGTTTTGTAGTTTATTAAGTGTTTTTTCGTCTTTATTAAACAAATTCGTTATGTCTTCACAACACGCTGCATATTGGTCCGATCCATGCTCCTCCTCAGACGAGGAGGAGAACAATCGTTACAAGCAAAATGACTTTAGCTTCCCTCCAGGCCTGAGGGAACACACTCTACAGTAGGCTGACATTGAAAAGATGGCAAATAGGAGCGGCAATATTGTCCGCTATTATCCCCCGTCATTTTCCATCCAAGATGTTAGACCCAGATGGCTTGTAATTATTCATAGACAATAAATCATTTTTTCACCTCTTCCACACTCACTTTACGGAATTCAAAATTACTGTCACGTTGATTTGGGGTTGAGATGGGACTAGGAGGGTGGTGGTGCTGGGGGTTAGTTAGTTGAGATGGGACTAGGAGGGTGGTGGTGCTGAGGGGTTAGTTAGTTGAGATGGGACTAGGAGGGTGGTGGTTGGGGGTTAGTTAGTTGAGATGGGACTAGGAGGGTGGTGGTGCTGGGGGTTAGTTAGTTGAGATGGAACTAGGAGGGTGGTGGTGCTGAGGGGTTAGTTAGTTGAGATGGGACTAGGAGGGTGGTGGTTGGGGGTTAGTTAGTTGAGATGGGACTAGGAGGGTGGTGGTGCTGGGGGTTAGTTAGTTGAGATGGAACTAGGAGGGTGGTGGTGCTGAGGGTTAGTTAGTTGAGATGGGACTAGGAGGGTGGTGGTGCTGGGGGTTAGTTAGTTGAGATGGGACTAGGAGGGTGGTGGTGCTTGGGGTTAGTTAGTTGAGATGGGACTAGGAGGGTGGTGGTGCTGGGGGTTAGTTAGTTGAGATGGGACTAGGAAGGTGGTGTTGGGGGTTAGTTAGTTGAGATGGGACTAGGAGGGTGGTGGTGCTGGGGGTTAGTTAGTTGAGATGGGACTAGGAGGGTGGTGGTGCTGGGGGTTAGTTAGTTGAGATGGAACTAGGAGGGTGGTGGTGTTGGGGGTTAGTTAGTTGAGATGGGACTAGGAGGGTGGTGGTGCTGGGGGTTAGTTAGTTGAGATGGGACTAGGAGGGTGGTGGTGCTGGGGGTTAGTTAGTTGAGATGGAACTAGGAGGGTGGTGGTTGGGGGTTAGTTAGTTGAGATGGAACTAGGAGGGTGGTGGTGCTGGGGGTTAGTTAGTTGAGATGGAACTAGGAGGGTGGTGGTTGGGGGTTAGTTAGTTGAGATGGGACTAGGAGGGTGGTGGTGCTGGGGATAAGTTAGTTGAGATGGGACTAGGAGGGTGGTGGTGCTGGGGGTTAGTTAGTTGAGATGGAACTAGGAGGGTGGTGGTGCTGGGGGTTAGTTAGTTGAGATGGAACTAGGAGGGTGGTGGTGCTGGGGGTTAGTTAGTTGAGATGGAACTAGGAGGGTGGTGGTGCTGGGGGTTAGTTAGTTGAGATGTAACTAGGAGGGTGGTGGTTGGGGTTAGTTAGTTGAGATGGGACTAGGAGGGTGGTGGTGCTGGGGGTTAGTTAGTTGAGATGGGACTAGGAGGGTGGTGGTGCTGGGGGTTAGTTAGTTGAGATGGGACTAGGTGGGTGGTGGTGCTGGGGGTTAGTTAGTTGAGATGGGACTAGGAGGGTGGTGGTGCTGGGGGTTAGTTAGTTGAGATGGGACTAGGAGGGTGGTGGTGCTGGGGGTTAGTTAGTTGAGATGGGACTAGGAGGGTGGTGGTGCTGGGGGTTAGTTAGTTGAGATGGGACTAGGAGAAGGGTGGTGCTGGGGGTTAGTTAGTTGAGATGGAACTAGGAGGGTGGTGGTGCTGGGGGTTAGTTAGTTGAGATGGAACTAGGAGGGTGGTGGTGCTGGGGGTTAGTTAGTTGAGATGGAACTAGGAGGGTGGTGGTGCTGGGGGTTAGTTAGTTGAGATGGGACTAGGAGGGTGGTGGTGCTGGGGGTTAGTTAGTTGATGGTGGTGCTGGGGGTTAGTTAGTTGAGATGGAACTAGGAGGGTGGTGGTGCTGGGGGTTAGTTAGTTGAGATGGGACTAGGAGGGTGGTGGTGCTGGGGTTTGTTAGTTGAGATGGGACTAGGAGGGTGGTGGTGCTGGGGGTTAGTTAGTTGAGATGGAACTAGGAGGGTGGTGGTGCTGGGGGTTAGTTAGTTGAGATGGAACTAGGAGGGTGGTGGTGCTGGGGGTTAGTTAGTTGAGATGGGACTAGGAGGGTGGTGGTGCTGGGGGTTAGTTAGTTGAGATGGGACTAGGAGGGTGGTGGTGCTGGGGGTTAGTTAGTTGAGATGGAACTAGGAGGGTGGTGGTGCTGGGGGTTAGTTAGTTGAGATGGAACTAGGAGGGTGGTGGTGCTGGGGGTTAGTTAGTTGAGATGGGACTAGGAGGGTGGTGGTGCTGGGGGTTAGTTAGTTGAGATGGGACTAGGAGGGTGGTGGTGCTGGGGGTTAGTTAGTTGAGATGGGACTAGGAGGGTGGTGGTGCTGGGGGTTAGTTAGTTGAGATGGGACTAGGAGGGTGGTGGTGCTGGGGGTTAGTTAGTTGAGATGGAATTAGGAGGGTAGTGGTGCTGGGGGTTAGTTAGTTGAGATGGAACTAGGAGGGTGGTGGTGCTGGGGGTTAGTTAGTTGAGATGGAACTAGGAGGGTGGTGGTGCTGGGGGTTAGTTAGTTGAGATGGAACTAGGAGGGTGGTGGTTGGGGTTAGTTAGTTGAGATGGGACTAGGAGGGTGGTGGTGCTGGGGGTTAGTTAGTTGAGATGGGACTAGGAGGGTGGTGGTGCTGGGGGTTAGTTAGTTGAGATGGGACTAGGAGGGTGGTGGTGCTGGGGGTTAGTTAGTTGAGATGGGACTAGGAGGGTGGTGGTGCTGGGGTTAGTTAGTTGAGATGGGACTAGGAGGGTGGTGGTGCTGGGGGTTAGTTAGTTGAGATGGGACTAGGAGGGTGGTGGTGCTGGGGGTTAGTTAGTTGAGATGGGACTAGGAGGGTGGTGGTGCTGGGGGTTAGTTAGTTGAGATGGAACTAGGAGGGTGGTGGTGCTGGGGGTTAGTTAGTTGAGATGGAACTAGGAGGGTGGTGGTGCTGGGGGTTAGTTAGTTGAGATGGAACTAGGAGGGTGGTGGTGCTGGGGGTTAGTTAGTTGAGATGGAACTAGGAGGGTGGTGGTGCTGGGGGTTAGTTGTCATGGAACTAGGAGGGTGGTGGTGCTGGGGGTTAGTTAGTTGAGATGGGACTAGGAGGGTGGTGGTGCTGGGGGTTAGTTAGTTGAGATGGGACTAGGAGGGTGGTGGTGCTGGGGGTTAGTTAGTTGAGTTGGAACTAGGAGGGTGGTGGTTGGGGTTAGTTAGTTGAGATGGGACTAGGAGGGTGGTGGTGCTGGGGGTTAGTTAGTTGAGATGGAACTAGGAGGGTGGTGGTGCTGGGGGTTAGTTAGTTGAGATGGAACTAGGAGGGTGGTGGTGCTGGGGGTTAGTTAGTTGAGATGGAACTAGGAGGGTGGTGGTGCTGGGGGTTAGTTAGTTGAGATGGGACTAGGAGGGTGGTGGTGCTGGGGGTTAGTTAGTTGATGGTGGTGCTGGGGGTTAGTTAGTTGAGATGGAACTAGGAGGGTGGTGGTGCTGGGGGTTAGTTAGTTGAGATGGGACTAGGAGGGTGGTGGTGCTGGGGGTTAGTTAGTTGAGATGGGACTAGGAGGGTGGTGGTGCTGGGGGTTAGTTAGTTGAGATGGAACTAGGAGGGTGGTGGTGCTGGGGGTTAGTTGGTTGAGATGGAACTAGGAGGGTGGTGGTGCTGAGGGGTTAGTTAGTTGAGATGGGACTAGGAGGGTGGTGGTGCTGGGGGTTAGTTAGTTGTGATGGAACTAGGAGGGTGGTGGTGCTGGGGGTTAGTTAGTTGAGATGGAACTAGGAGGGTGGTGGTGCTGGGGGTTAGTTGGTTGAGATGGAACTAGGATAGTGGTGGTTGGGGGTTAGTTAGTTGAGATGGGACTAGGAGGGTGGTGGTGCTGGGGGTTAGTTAGTTGAGATGTGACTAGGAGGGTGGTGGTACTGGGGGTTAGTTAGTTGAGATGGGACTAGGAGGGTGGTGGTGCTGGGGGTTAGTTAGTTGAGATGGAACTAGGAGGGTGGTGGTGCTGGGGGTTAGTTAGTTGAGATGGAACTAGGAGGGTGGTGGTGCTGGGGGTTAGTTAGTTGAGATGGAACTAGGAGGGTGGTGGTGCTGGGGGTTAGTTAGTTGAGATGGAGCTAGGAGGGTGGTGGTGCTGGGGGTTAGTTAGTTGAGATGGGACTAGGAGGGTGGTGGTGCTGGGGGTTAGTTAGTTGAGATGGGACTAGGAGGGTGGTGGTGCTGGGGGTTAGTTAGTTGAGATGGGACTAGGAGGGTGGTGGTGCTGGGGGTTAGTTAGTGGGATGGGACTAGGAGGGTGGTGGTGCTGGGGGTTAGTTAGTTGAGATGGGACTAGGAGGGTGGTGGTGGGGGGGTTAGTTAGTTGAGATGGAACTAGGAGGGTGGTGGGTTGGGGGTTAGTTAGTTGAGATGGAACTAGGAGGGTGGTGGTGCTGGGGGTTAGTTAGTTGAGATGGGACTAGGAGGGTGTGGTGCTGGGGGTTAGTTAGTTGAGATGGGACTAGGAGGGTGGTGGTGCTGGGGGTTAGTTAGTTGAGATGGGACTAGGAGGGTGGTGGTTGCTGGGGGTTAGTTAGTTGAGATGGGAACTAGGAGGGTGGTGGTGCTGGGGGTTAGTTAGTTGAGATGGGACTAGGAGGGTGGTGGTGCTGGGGGTTAGTTAGTTGAGATGGGAACTAGGAGGGTGGTGGTGCTGGGGGTTAGTTAGTTGAGATGGAACTAGGAGGGTGGTGGTGCTGGGGGTTAGTTTAGTTGAGATGGACTAGGAGGGTGGTGGTGCTGGGGGTTAGTTAGTTGAGATGGGACTAGGAGGGTGGTGGTGCTGGGGGGTTAGTTAGTTGAGATGGGACTAGGAGGGTGGTGGTGCTGGGGGTTAGTTAGTTGAGATGGAACTAGGAGGGTGGTGGTGCTGGGGGTTAGTTAGTTGAGATGGAACTAGGAGGGTGGTGGTGCTGGGGTTAGTTAGTTGAGATGGGACTAGGAGGGTGGTGGTGCTGGGGGTTAGTTAGTTGAGATGGGACTAGGAGGGTGGTGGTGCTGGGGGTTAGTTAGTTGAGATGGGACTAGGAGGGTGGTGGTGCTGGGGGTTAGTTAGTTGAGATGGGACTAGGAGGGTGGTGGTGCTGGGGGTTAGTTAGTTGAGATGGACTAGGAGGGTAGGTGGTGCTGGGGGTTAGTTAGTTGAGATGGACTAGGAGGGTGGTGGTGCTGGGGTTAGTTAGTTGAGATGGAACTAGGAGGGTGGTGGTGCTGGGGGTTAGTTAGTTGAGATGGAACTAGGAGGGTGGTGGTTGGGGGTTAGTTAGTTGAGATGGGACTAGGAGGGTGGTGGTGCTGGGGGTTAGTTAGTTGAGATGGGACTAGGAGGGTGGTGGTGCTGGGGGTTAGTTAGTTGAGATGGGACTAGGAGGGTGGTGGTGCTGGGGGTTAGTTAGTTGAGATGGGACTAGGAGGGTGGTGGTGCTGGGGGTTAGTTAGTTGAGATGGAACTAGGAGGGTGGTGGTGCTGGGGGTTAGTTAGTTGAGATGGGACTAGGAGGGTGGTGGTGCTGGGGTTAGTTAGTTGAGATGGGACTAGGAGGGTGGTGGTGCTGGGGGTTAGTTAGTTGAGATGGACTAGGAGGGTGGTGGTGCTGGGGGTTAGTTAGTTGAGATGGACTAGGAGGGTGGTGGTGCTGGGGGTTAGTTAGTTGAGATGGAACTAGGAGGGTGGTGGTGCTGGGGGTTAGTAGTTGTAGATGGAACTAGGAGGGTGGTGGTGCTGGGGGTTAGTTAGTTGAGATGGGACTAGGAGGGTGGTGGTGCTGGGGGTTAGTTAGTTGAGATGGGACTAGGAGGGTGGTGGTGCTGGGGGTTAGTTAGTTGAGTTGGAACTAGGAGGGTGGTGGTTGGGGTTAGTTACTTGAGATGGGACTAGGAGGGTGGTGTTGGCTGGGGTTAGTTAGTTGAGATGGACTAGGAGGGTGGTGGTGCTGGGGTTAGTTAGTTGAGATGGAACTAGGAGGGTGGTGGTGCTGGGGGTTAGTTAGTTGAGATGGAACTAGGAGGGTGGTGGTGCTGGGGGTTAGTTAGTTGAGATGGGACTAGGAGGGGGTGGTGCTGGGGTTAGTTAGTTGATGGTGGTGCTGGGGGTTAGTTAGTTGAGATGGACTAGGAGGGTGGTGGTGCTGGGGTTAGTTAGTTGAGATGGAACTAGGAGGGTGGTGGTGCTGGGGGTTAGTTAGTTGAGATGGAACTAGGAGGGGTGGTGCTGGGGGTTAGTTGGTTGAGATGGAACTAGGAGGGTGGTGGTGCTGAGGGGTTAGTTAGTTGAGATGGGACTAGGAGGGTGGTGGTGCTGGGGGTTAGTTAGTTGTGA
>NW_024059989.1:0-29153 GCF_016432855.1 Salvelinus namaycush
TGGTTATTACTAAGTGGAATCATTTCCTGGGTGTTATTACTAATGGAATTATTTCTCCTGGTTTGGTTATTACTAGTGGAATCATTTCTCCTGGTGGTTATTACTAGTGGAATCATTTCTCTGGTTTGGTTATTACTAGTGGAATCATTTCTCCTGTGGGATTATACTAGTGGAATCATTTCTCCTGGTTTGGTTATTACTAGTGGAATCATTTCTCCTGGTGGTTATTACTAGTGGAATCATTTCTCCTGGTGGTTATTACTAGTGGAATCATTTCTCCTGGTGGTTATTACTAGTGGAATCATTTCTCCTGTTTTTGTATTACTAGTGGAATCATTTCTCCTGGTGGTTATTACTAGTGAATCATTTCTCCTGGTTTGGTTATTACTAGTGGAATCATTTCTCCTGTGGTTTATTACTAGTGGAATCATTTCTCCTGGGTTTGGTTATTACTAGTGGAATCATTTCTCCTGGTGGTTATTACTAGTGGAATCATTTCTCCTGGTGGTTATTACTAGTGGAATAATTTCTCCTGATGGTTATTACTAGTGGAATCATTTCTCCTGGTTTGGTTGTTACTAGTGGAATCATTTCTCCTGATGGTTATTACTAGTGGAATCATTTCTCCTGATGGTTATTACTAGTGGAATCATTTCTCCTGTTTGGTTATTACTAGATGGAAATCATTCTCCTGTTTGGTTATTACTAGTGGAATCATTTCTCCTGGTGGTTATTACTAGTGGAATCATTTCTCCTGGTGGTTATTACTAGTGGAATCATTTCTCCTGGTGGTTATTACTAGTGGAATCATTTCTCCTGGTTTGGTTATTACTAGTGGAATCATTTCTCCTGGTTTGGTTATTACTAGTGGAATCATTTCTCCTGGTTGGTTATTACTAGTGGAATCATTTCTCCTGGTTTGGTTATTACTAGTGGAATCATTTCTCCTGGTTTGGTTATTACTAGTGGAATCATTTCTCCTGGTGGTTATTACTAGTGGAATCATTTCTCCTGGAATCATTTCTCCTGGTGGTTATTACTAGTGGAATCATTTCTCCTGGTGGTTATTACTAGTGGAATCATTTCTCCTGGTGGTTATTACTAGTGGAATCATTTCTCCTGGTGGTTATTACTAGTGGAATCATTTCTCCTGTTTGGTTATTACTAGTGGAATCATTTCTCCTGGTTTGGTTATTACTAGTGGAATCATTTCTCCTGGTTTGGTTATTACTAGTGGAATCATTTCTCCTGGTGGTTATTACTAGTGGAATCATTTCTCCTGGTGGTTATTACTAGTGGAATCATTTCTCCTGGTTGTTATTACTAGTGGAATCATTTCTCCTGGTGGTTATTACTAGTGGAATCATTTCTCCTGTTTGGTTATTACTAATGGAATTATTTCTATTGGTTTGGTTATTACTAGTGGAATCATTTCTCCTGGTGGTTATTACTAGTGGAATCATTTCTCCTGGTTTGGTTATTACTAGTGGAATCATTTCTCCTGGTTTGGTTATTACTAGTGGAATCATTTCTCCTGGTGGTTATTACTAGTGGAATCATTTCTCCTGGTTTGGTTATTACTAGTGGAATCATTTCTCCTGGTGGTTATTACTAGTGGAATCATTTCTCCTGGTTGGTTATTACTAGTGGAATAATTTCTCCTGGTTTGGTTATTACTAGTGGAATCATTTCTCCTGGTTTGGTTATTACTAGTGGAATCATTTCTCCTGGTTTGGTTATTACTAGTGGAATCATTTCTCCTGGTTTGGTTATTACTAGTGGAATCATTTCTCCTGGTTTGGTTATTACTAGTGGAATCATTTATCCTGGTGGTTATTACTAGTGGAATCATTTCTCCTGGTTTGGTTATTACTAGTGGAATCATTTCTCCTGGTGTGGTTATTACTAGTGGAATCATTTCTCCTGGTGGTTATTACTAGTGGAATCATTTCTCCTGGTGGTTATTACTAGTGGAATCATTTCTCCTGGTGGTTATTAGTAGTGGAATCATTTCTCCTGTTTGGTTATTACTAGTGGAATCATTTCTCCTGGTGGTTATTACTAGTGGAATCATTTCTCCTGGTTTGGTTATTACTAGTGGAATCATTTCTCCTGGTTGGTTATTACTAGTGGAATCATTTCTCCTGGTTGGTTATTACTAGTGGAATCATTTCTCCTGGTGGTTATTACTAGTGGAATAATTTCTCCTGGTTGGTTATTACTAGTGGAATCATTTATCCTGGTTGGTTATTACTAGGTGGAATCATTTCTCCTGGTGGTTATTACTAGTGGAATCATTTCTCCTGTTTGGTTATTACTAATGGAATTATTTCTATTGGTTTGGTTATTACTAGTGGAATCATTTCTCCTGGTGGTTATTACTAGTGGAATCATTTCTCCTGGTTTGGTTATTACTAGTGGAATCATTTCTCCTGGTTTGGTTATTACTAGTGGAATCATTTCTCCTGGTGGTTATTACTAGTGGAATCATTTCTCCTGGTTTGGTTATTACTAGTGGAATCATTTCTCCTGGTGGTTATTACTAGTGGAATCATTTCTCCTGGTTTGGTTATTACTAGTGGAATAATTTCTCCTGGTTTGGTTATTACTAGTGGAATCATTTCTCCTGGTTGGTTATTACTAGTGGAATCATTTCTCCTGGTTGGTTATTACTAGTGGAATCATTTCTCCTGGTTGGTTATTACTAGTGGAATCATTTCTCCTGGTTTGGTTATTACTAGTGGAATCATTTCTCCTGGTTTGGTTATTACTAGTGGAATCATTTCTCCTGGTTGGTTATTACTAGTGGAATCATTTCTCCTGGTTTGGTTATTACTAGTGGAATCATTTCTCCTGGTTTGGTTATTACTAGTGGAATCATTTCTCCTGGTTGGTTATTACTAGTGGAATAATTTATCCTGGTTGGTTATTACTAGTGGAATCATTTCTCCTGGTTTGGTTATTACTAGTGGAATCATTTCTCCTGGTGGTTATTACTAGTGGAATCATTTCTCCTGGTTTGGTTATTACTAGTGGAATCATTTCTCCTGGTTTGGATTATTACTAGTGGAATCATTTCTCCTGGTTTGGTTATTACTAGTGGAATCATTTCTCCTGGTTTGGTTATTACTAGTGGAATCATTTCTCCTGGTTGGTTATTACTAGTGGACTAGTGGAATCATTCTCCTGTTTGGTTATTACTAGTGGAATCATTTCTCCTGGTTTGGTTATTACTAGTGGAATCATTTCTCCTGGTGGTTATTACTAGTGGAATCATTTCTCCTGTTTGGTTATTACTAGTGGAATCATTTCTCCTGGTTTGGTTATTACTAGTGGAATCATTTCTCCTGGTGGTTATTACTAGTGGAATCATTTCTCCTGGTTGGTTATTACTAGTGGAATCATTTCTCCTGGTGGTTATTACTAGTGGAATCATTTCTCCTGGTTGGTTATTACTAGTGGAATCATTTCTCCTGGTGGTTATTACTAGTGGAATCATTTCTCCTGGTGGTTATTACTAGTGGAATCATTTCTCCTGTTTGGTTATTACTAGTGGAATCATTTCTCCTGGTGGTTATTACTAATGGAATTATTTCTCCTGGTTTGGTTATTACTAGTGGAATCATTTCTCCTGGTGGTTATTACTAGTGGAATCATTTCTCCTGGTTTGGTTATTACTAGTGGAATCATTTCTCCTGGTGGTTATTACTAGTGGAATCATTTCTCCTGGTGGTTATTACTAGTGGAATCATTTCTCCTGGTGGTTATTACTAGTGGAATCATTTCTCCTGGTGGTTATTACTAGTGGAATCATTTCTCCTGGTGGTTATTACTAGTGGAATCATTTCTCCTGGTTTGGTTATTACTAGTGGAATCATTTCTCCTGGTTTGGTTATTACTAGTGGAATCATTTCTCCTGGTTTGGTTATTACTAGTGGAATCATTTCTCCTGTTTGGTTATTACTAGTGGAATCATTTCTCCTGGTGGTTATTACTAGTGGAATCATTTCTCCTGGTGGTTATTACTAGTGGAATCATTTCTCCTGGTGGTTATTACTAGTGGAATCATTTCTCCTGGTGGTTATTACTAGTGGAATCATTTCTCCTGGTTTGGTTATTACTAGTGGAATCATTTATCCTGGTTTGGTTATTACTAGTGGAATCATTTCTCCTGGTGGTTATTACTAGTGGAATCATTTCTCCTGGTTTGGTTATTACTAGTGGAATCATTTATCCTGGTTTGGTTATTACTAGTGGAATCATTTCTCCTGGTGGTTATTACTAGTGGAATCATTTCTCCTGTTTGGTTATTACTAGTGGAATCATTTCTCCTGGTGGTTATTACTAGTGGAATCATTTCTCCTGGTGGTTATTACTAGTGGAATCATTTCTCCTGGTGGTTATTACTAGTGGAATCATTTCTCCTGGTGGTTATTACTAGTGGAATCATTTCTCCTGGTTTGGTTATTACTAGTGGAATCATTTCTCCTGGTTTGGTTATTACTAGTGGAATCATTTCTCCTGGTGGTTATTACTAGTGGAATCATTTCTCCTGGTTTGGTTATTACTAGTGGAATCATTTCTCCTGGTTTGGTTATTACTAGTGGAATCATTTCTCCTGGTGGTTATTACTAGTGGAATCATTTCTCCTGTTTGGTTATTACTAATGGAATTATTTCTATTGGTTTGGTTATTACTAGTGGAATCATTTCTCCTGGTGGTTATTACTAGTGGAATCATTTCTCCTGGTTTGGTTATTACTAGTGGAATCATTTCTCCTGGTTTGGTTATTACTAGTGGAATCATTTCTCCTGGTGGTTATTACTAGTGGAATCATTTCTCCTGGTTTGGTTATTACTAGTGGAATCATTTCTCCTGGTGGTTATTACTAGTGGAATCATTTCTCCTGGTTTGGTTATTACTAGTGGAATAATTTCTCCTGGTTTGGTTATTACTAGTGGAATCATTTCTCCTGGTTTGGTTATTACTAGTGGAATCATTTCTCCTGGTTTGGTTATTACTAGTGGAATCATTTCTCCTGGTTTGGTTATTACTAGTGGAATCATTTCTCCTGGTTTGGTTATTACTAGTGGAATCATTTATCCTGGTGGTTATTACTAGTGGAATCATTTCTCCTGGTTTGGTTATTACTAGTGGAATCATTTCTCCTGTTTGGTTATTACTAGTGGAATCATTTCTCCTGGTGGTTATTACTAGTGGAATCATTTCTCCTGGTGGTTATTACTAGTGGAATCATTTCTCCTGGTGGTTATTACTAGTGGAATCATTTCTCCTGGTGGTTATTACTAGTGGAATCATTTCTCCTGGTTTGGTTATTACTAGTGGAATCATTTCTCCTGGTTTGGTTATTACTAGTGGAATCATTTCTCCTGGTTTGGTTATTACTAGTGGAATCATTTCTCCTGGTGGTTATTACTAGTGGAATAATTTCTCCTGGTTTGGTTATTACTAGTGGAATCATTTATCCTGGTTTGGTTATTACTGGTGGAATCATTTCTCCTGGTGGTTATTACTAGTGGAATCATTTCTCCTGTTTGGTTATTACTAATGGAATTATTTCTATTGGTTTGGTTATTACTAGTGGAATCATTTCTCCTGGTGGTTATTACTAGTGGAATCATTTCTCCTGGTTTGGTTATTACTAGTGGAATCATTTCTCCTGGTTTGGTTATTACTAGTGGAATCATTTCTCCTGGTGGTTATTACTAGTGGAATCATTTCTCCTGGTTTGGTTATTACTAGTGGAATCATTTCTCCTGGTGGTTATTACTAGTGGAATCATTTCTCCTGGTTTGGTTATTACTAGTGGAATAATT
Source organism: Salvelinus namaycush (assembly GCF_016432855.1). Classification (NCBI taxonomy): domain Eukaryota; kingdom Metazoa; phylum Chordata; class Actinopteri; order Salmoniformes; family Salmonidae; genus Salvelinus; species Salvelinus namaycush. The sequence continues at coordinate 5,838 of NW_024059989.1, forward strand.
TCTCCTGGTTTGGTTATTACTAGTGGAATCATTTCTCCTGGTTTGGTTATTACTAGTGGAATCATTTCTCCTGGTTTGGTTATTACTAGTGGAATCATTTCTCCTGGTGGTTATTGCTAGTGGAATCATTTCTCCTGGTTTGGTTATTACTAGTGGAATCATTTCTCCTGGTTTGGTTATTACTAGTGGAATCATTTCTCCTGGTTTGGTTATTACTAGTGGAATCATTTATCCTGGTGGTTATTACTAGTGGAATCATTTCTCCTGGTTTGGTTATTACTAGTGGAATCATTTCTCCTGGTGGTTATTACTAGTGGAATCATTTCTCCTGGTTTGGTTATTACTAGTGGAATCATTTATCCTGGTTTGATTATTACTAGTGGAATCATTTCTCCTGGTTTGGTTATTACTAGTGGAATCATTTATCCTGGTTTGGTTATTACTAGTGGAATCATTTCTCCTGGTGGTTATTACTAGCTGAATCATTTCTCCTGTTTGGTTATTACTAATGGAATTATTTCTCCTGGTTTGGTTATTACTAGTGGAATCATTTCTCCTGGTGGTTATTACTAGTGGAATCATTTCTCCTGGTTTGGTTATTACTAGTGGAATCATTTCTCCTGGTTTGGTTATTACTAGTGGAATCATTTCTCTTTGGTATGTCCATACACCCAGCCAGCCTGTCCTTTCTGCACAACAACATAAATCCCAGTCAACTACACTACATACATAATCTAGCTGGACTACAATGTAGTAGTGTATTTGCCAAATACCTCCTAGTGTATTCCACATTAATAGTGTAGGAAACTATTCAGACCCCTTCCCTTTTTCCACATTTTGTTACTTCTATGAATGTCCTTGAGTGGCCCAGCCAGAGCCCGGACTTGAACCCGATCGAACATCTCTGGAGAGAACTGAAAATAGCTGTGCAGCGACGCTCCCAATCCAACCTGACAGAGCTTGAGAGGATCTGCAAAGATGACTGGGAGAAACTCCCCAAATACAGGTCTGCTAAGCTTGTATCGTCATACCCAAGAAGACTCGAGGCTGTAATCGCTGCTAAAGGTGCTTCAACAAAGTACTGAGTGAAGGGTCTCAGTACTACCTGCACAGTGGCTACGACTCGAGAGGGATTATGGGTGCACTCAAGACAGGAACCTCTCCCGAATCGTGGAGACGTGACAGGGCGTCGGCTTTGATGTTTTTTTAACCTGAGCGATATGTCAGCGTGAAATCGAATCTGGTGAAGATGGCCCACCTGGCTTGAAGCGGGTTCAGTCGCCTCGCTGTCCGTATGTACTCCAAGTTCCAATGGTCGGTGAGGATGAGAAATGGGTCCTGGGCCTCCAGCCAGCATCTCCCCTCCTTTAATGCAAACTTCACCGCCAGGAGCTCCCGATCGCCAACATCTTAGTTCCTCTCTGCAGGAGACAGCTTTTTTGAGTAATATGCACATGTATTCAATTTCTGTGGATTACGTTGACGTTGGGACAAGACAGCCTCCACAACTACTTTTGACGCGTTCACCTCTACCACGAAGGGCAGCGTAGGATCTGGTGGTTTAAGAAATGGGGCGGAGCTGAAACGACCCTTCAGTAGGCAGAAGGCTTCGTCAGCTGCAGAATTCCATCCCAACTTCCGTGAACCACCCTTGAGGAGAGAAGTGAGAAGATAGGCGATCGAGCGAAAGGTCTTAATGAATCGGCAGTAGAAGTTGGCAAATCCCCCAAAACGTTGTAACCCCTTAATGGTGGTTGGGACTGGCCATGACCTGACAGCATCCGCTTTCCTCTCATCCATCATGACTCCTTGCGTGCCGATCTGGTAACCCAGAAAGGAGACAGCTTCCTGATGGAATTGGCCCTTCTCCGCTTTGACATACAGGTGGTTGGCCAGGAGGCATTCCAGAACTACTCTGACGTGAGCAATGTGATCATCCAAGGTAGCCAAGTAGCCCAGGATGTTGATCGATATCCATGACCACCTGGCGTCCAACATGTCCCGGAACACCTCGTTGATGAATGCCTGGATCACTGACGAAGCATTGGCTTATCCAAAGGCATCACCAAGTACTCGTAGTGACAAGATATTGTGCTGAAGGCAGTGTGGATCAAATTGTAGGCACTTCGCAGGTCCAACTTTGTGAAAAACCGGGACCCGCGGAGTGGTTCAATTGCAGACGGCACCAATGGGTGAGGGCAGCGGTACTTCATGGCAATGGAATTCAGATTTCTGTAATCGATGCACGGACGCAATTCTCCCTTCTTGGCCACGAAGAAGAAGCCTGCCGACACAGGGGAACTGGATGTGCGAATGAAACCCTGCTGTAGAGCCTCCTGGATGTACTCCTCCATAGCCTTTGGTTTCTGCCACCGACAGAGGGTAGATGCGGCCACGCGGAGGAGCAGAGCCTGCAAGCAAGTCGATGACACAGTCCCAAGGGCGATGAAGAGGGAGAAAGGGAGGCTCGGGTCTTGGAAAAAACTCCTGACGATCTTGGTATACCTCCGGGATGTTGGACTGAAGGGCAACCACAGGGAAAGGGTAAGCAGGTCTTCCAGCATTCGGTTGCCCAGTCTGTGATTTTCATCCTTGCCATGAGATGGTGGGGTTATGACGTTGAAGCCATGGGAGGCCGAGGATGATGTCGTGTACGTGCACTGATGAGGAGGAAGGGAAGGCTTTGAGGATGAGTGGTGCTGTGCTGTGATGTTTTCGATTGTCCTGGATCCCAATGGTTGACTATCCAGTGCTTGAACCGGACAAGGAGAGGAGAGCGGGTTTGAGGTGATGTTAAGGGAGGAGGCGAGGGCCTGGTCAATAACATTCCCTGTAGCACCGGAGTCCAATAGAGCTGTAGAAACAATAGATGAGGGACAGCCAGCTAGTGAAATCGTTACTAAAAAGGGTTTGGTGGAAAGTAATGATGATGGAATACTCACGCCTAACCCAGGAGACGGATGTTCACGTGGCTGTCCCTCTGGTCCCGTGTACCCCCGGTTAGAACGTACCGGACACCGTTGAAACTGGTGCCCCTCCTGTCCACAATAAGGAAAGAGCCCCAGCTGTCTACGACGGCGTCGCTCAGCCGCAGTGTGGCCCACACCTCCATGGGTTCAGGCTCTGATCAACGGAGGATGGAGAGAGGCGATGGGGGTACCGATGCTCCCAAAGAAGATTATCCAGACGGATGGTCATCGTAATGAGGGTGTCCATGGATAGCTTGTCTTTTCAGCACGCCAATTCTGTCTGGACCTCTTTGCGCAATCCTCTTGTGAATAGGGTGCGGAGTACCGGCTCATTCCATCCACTGTCCAAATGTGAGCGCTGTGGTCTGGTCATTCTGCCATGGTTTGAGTAGGCGCTCACCCCCCTCTCTGCCCTTTGGTGGATGGTCGAAGCAACCCTGAACAGAGCGAAGAATCCCTCATAGGAACCCAGTGTCACGCCCTGACCTTAGAGATCCTTTTAATTCTCTATTTGGTAGGTCAGGGTGTGACTAGGGTGGGAAATCTATGTTTATATTTCTTTGTTGGCCGAGTATGGTTCCCAATCAGAGGCAGCTGTCTATTGTTGTCTCTGATTGGGGATCATACTTAGGCAGCCCTTTTTCCCTCCTTCAGTTGTGGGATCTTGTCTTTGTGTTGCAGGTGTTGCACTCCTAGCTTTATGTTCGTTGAGATGTTTATTGTTTTTGGTGGAACATTTATTATTAAAGAAAATGTACGCCTACCACACTGCACCTTGGTCTTCGTTTAACGGCAGCATCACAAGTGCCGATGAGTATGTCGTAATAACATGTTTCACTATTTCAATGTTCACCAAACACCTTTTAAACAGTGTCAATGTAACAAAGAAGGGACTCTACAGCTGGTGCATATACATAGGAATGGTAGCTACTGCAACATGAACTAAAGGCCAGTTATACTGCATTTCAGTCTACTTACGGTGAGCACTTTCCGTCCGTCTCTTTTCATGTTCAGTGTTAAAGTATCTTTTCCCGTCCTATTTTTCTACCAATGGTTCACCATGGCATAAAAGTGGTCAACCCGAAAAATGTTAATTGTCCGTATGGCATTTCTGTATAAATAGGCCCTGAACAGACCGTGGAATAGAGGAGAAAAGTGAGGAAGTGTGCATGTGTCCATGTACAGGAAGCGTAGACAATATAAATCTGGTGGGGCCTTTCGAAGCAAAAGTCTCGACTTTAAATCTTCGTCATACTTCTGACTTCTTCTTCTTCCTCTTATTATTATTTAGTATTCTACTCCTCTTACACCATTTAAACTAGAAATGCCTTTCAAACTTTTAAATGTGTAGACTGGCCAGGACCGGTGTGTAGACTGGCCAGGACCGGTGTGTAGACTGGCCTGGACCGGTGTGTAGACTGGCCAGGACCGGTGTGGCCAGGACCGGTGTGTAGACTGGCCAGGACCGGTGTGTAGACTGGCCAGGACCGGTGTGTAGACTGCCCTGGACCGGTGTGTAGACTGACCAGGACCGGTGTGTATGCTGGCCAGCACCGGTGTGTAGACTAGCCAGGACCGGTGTGTAGACTGGCCAGGACCGGTGTGTAGACTGGCCAGGATCGGTGTGGACTGGCCAGGACCGGTGTGTAGACTGGCCAGGACCGGTGTGGCCAGGACCGGTGTGTAGACTGGCCAGGACCGGTGTGTAGACTGGCCAGCACCGGTGTGTAGACTGCCCTGGACCAGTGTGTAGACTGACCAGGACCGGTGTGTATGCTGGCCAGGACCGGTGTGTAGACTAGCCAGGATCGGTGTGGACTGGCCAGGACCGGTGTGTAGACTGGCCAGGACCGGTGTGGCCAGGACCGGTGTGTAGACTGGCCAGGACCGGTGTGTAGACTGGCCAGGACCGGTGTGTAGACTGCCCTGGACCAGTGTGTAGACTGACCAGGACCGGTGTGTATGCTGGCCAGGACCGGTGTGTAGACTAGCCAGGACCGGTGTGTAGACTGGCCAGGACCGGTGTGTAGACTGGCCAGGACCGGTGTGTAGACTGGCCAGGACCGGTGTGTAGACTGCCCTGGACCGGTGTGTAGACTGACCAGGACCGGTGTGTATGCTGGCCAGGACCGGTGTGTAGACTAGCCAGGACCGGTGTGTAGACCGGCCAGGACCGGTGTGTAGACTGGCCAGGACCGGTGTGTAGACCGGCCAGGACCGGTGTGTAGACCGGCCAGGACCGGTGTGTAGACCGGCCAGGACCGGTGTGTAGACTGCCCTGGACCGGTGTGTAGACTGCCCTGGACCGGTGTGTAGACTGGCCAGGACCGGTGTGTAGACTGGCCAGGGCCGGTGTGTAGACCGGCCAGGATCGGTGTGCTTACAAACAACTTTTTCATATCTTTTATTAACATGTTGATATATTTTGATACTTTTTAAGTTAAACATTTTTTTGTCTTCCATCCACTTCCTCAGCATTCTAAATGTCCCATTGTGACATCATCCCTTCCAACATTTCATTCCGTGTAAAAAGAACAATTCTACTTTTGACACGAATCAGCGACTTAGACAAGAATGTACAGGGTATGACATCTTGGTCTACTTCCCTGCTATTCAAATGGGAACATAATTGTCTGGTTCGGATCAAACGTTACAGCCGTTTTAGTAACTGCAGCAACAACATTTTCTGTACCTTTGTTTTTATAAACAACTGACATTTTGACCCCTTTCCCAACAAGTTAGACAGAAACAGCTGCTACGTATCTAACCATACAGCTGTTTTAGTAACCACATTAACATGTTTTTTCCTATCTTTTTCCAAACTGCCGTTTTGACCACTCCAACAAGTCAGACAGTAACGTAGTGTGTGAAATCTTCCTACTTCTCTGCTTTGAAATTGTTGCATGTTGCGTTTATATTTTTTGTTCAGTGTAGACGCAATAAGTCAAGTCAGAAGCTAGCAGATTCATTACTTACCAACAACAGCTGCAAATTCCAATGAAACCACATCACGTATCGAAGTTCACTGTCCTTGCTTTGTCTGACAACAATGTCATGAATCTACCAAAGCTGTTTTGTGGGTTAGGGTGCAGTATTCATTTAGTTTCGTAGCACAAACATTTGTTAGCATGTTTCTCACACTGGCTTTAGGCATGGGAGGGAGCAGTGTTGCCAAGGCAACTGTGGCCTAGCAACACATGCCTCTGAGGGAGACAACTCTTCATAGTGCGACAAATGCCTAACATCTAGAGCTAAGATTTAAAATGCTTCCCCGGTCTGGACGACCTGGAATGATACAGAGAAGATTTCTAATGCTCACAAGCTTCCTCCTCCTTGTCAAGATCACGCCTCATCCTCTAAATAACTGGATAGTTTGCCTGTCTGTAAAGAGAAAGGCGTGCTGTACGTTGATCTTGCTGCTCTGATTGGATAGAGCGAAGCGGTGTCAGTTCACTCGCTTCGTAGTTCACCCGATCGCTTCTCATCGCACTTCTTTCAGTTTTCACATGCGACAACTGTAGTTTAGACACTGACCACAACCACACAACTACTGACCACAACTACTGACCACAACTACAGAACACAACTACTGACCACAACAGCACAACTACAGACCATAACTACTGACCACAACTACTGACCACAACTACTGACCACAACTACTGACCACAACTACTGACCACAACTACTGACCACAACAACACAACTACAGAACACAACTACTGACCACAACAGCACAACTACAGAACACAACTACTGACCACAACAGCACAACTACAGAACACAACTACAGACCACAACAACACAACTACTGACCACAACAACACAACTACTGACCATAACTACTGACCACAACTACAGAACACAACTACTGACCACAACAACACAACTACAGACCACAACAACATAACTACAGACCATAACTACTGACCACAACAACACAACTACAGACCACAACAACATAACTACAGACCATAACTACTAACCACAACTACAGACCACAACTACTGACCACAACAACACAACTACAGACCACAACCACACAACTACTGACCACAACAACACAACTACAGACCATAACTACTGACCACAACTACTGACCACAATCGCTCAAATATTGACCACACAACTACTGAACCACACAACCACTGACCACAACCACACAACAACTGTAAACAATGTAACTCAGGTGAAGGCCAAATTACAGAGGAGGAACTTCTTGATGCTATTAAAGCCTTTAAGTCTGGAAAAACTCCAGGGCTGGATGGCATACCAGTGGAGGTTTGTGGTTGTAGTCATTGGTTCTGTGGTTTTTAGCATGTTTTACCCACTTCTATATAAACGGTAGATTATCAGACACTCAACAAGGTCTGATTTCATTATTACTGAAACAGGATCCAAGTGGTAAATATAAAGATCCAGTCGATTAAAAAAAAATAGAGGCCCCTTACACTTCAGTGTTGTGATGCAAAAATTCTAGCAAAATGTATATCGCATAGAATTAAAAAGGTATTGTCAGGCCTCCCGAGTGGCGCAGCGGTCTAAGTCCGATGCAGTGCTAGCTGCGTCACTACAGATCCTGGTTCAATCCCAGGCTGTCTGGGTGCAGTGCATGCTGACACGGTCGCCAGGTGTACAGTGTTTCCTCTGACACATTGGTGTGGCTGGCTTTCGGGTTAAGCGAGCATTGTGTCAAAAAGCAGTGCGGTTTGGCGAGGTCATGTTTCGGAGGACACACAGCTCTCGACCATCGACTACTTTTTGATAAAGTACAACTGGAGTTTATATATAAATGCCTGAAAGATTTCAATTTTGTAGAATCTCTTATAAAATGGGTTAAAATCATTTATCGTAACCCTAGGTGTAAAATAGTAAATAATGGCTACTTCTCACAAAGTTTTAAACTGTTGAGGAGTAAAACAAGGTTGTCCATTATCGGCATAACTATTTATTATTGTCATTGAAATGTTAGCTATTAAAATCAGATCAGACAATATCAAGGGATTAAAAATCCAGAACTTAAAAACAAAGGTGTGATTGTACGCTTATGATTCATGTTTTCTTTTAAATCCACAATTCAAATCTCTCCACGGCCTCATAGAGGATCTAGATTTTGTTTCTTGATTACAACTGAATTATGATGAGGGCACCATATTACGTATTAGATTGCAAAAAAGTACAACTTTTACATTACCGCGTAGTTTACCAATAAAATGGTCTGACGGAGATGTGGACACACTCTGTATACATATCCCGAAATAAATGATCTCACTCCAATACATTTTTATAGAAAGTTAGCAAAAATAGATCAGATCTTGCTATCATAGAAAGGTAAATACCTATTTGTGGACAAATCACCCTGATTAGCTCTTTAGTCATATCCCAGTTTACCCTGACTAACTCTTTAGTCATATCCCAGTTTACCCTGATTAGCTCTTTAGTCATATCCCAGTTTACCCTGATTAACTATTTAGTCATATCCCAGTTTACCCTGATTAGCTCTTTAGTCATATCCCAGTTTACCCTGATTAACTATTTAGTCATATCCCAGTTTACCCTGATTAAGTCTTTAGTCATATCCCAGTTTACCCTGATTAACTCTTTAGTCATAACCCAGTTTACCCTGAATCACTCTTTAGTCATATCCCAGTTTACCCTGAATCACTCTTTAGTCATATCCCAGTTTACCCTGATTAGCTCTTTAGTCATATCCCAGTTTACCCTGATTAACTCTTTAGTCATATCCCAGTTTACCCTGAATCACTCTTTAGTCATATCCCAGTTTACCCCGATTAACTCTTTAGTCATATCCCAGTTTACCCCGATTAACTCTTTAGTCATATCCCAGTTTACCCCGATTAACTCTTTAGTCATATCCCAGTTTACCCCGATTAACTCTTTAGTCATATCCCAGTTTACCCTGACTAACTCTTTAGTCATATCCCAGTTTACCCTGACTAACTCTTTAGTCATATCCCAGTTTACCCTGATTAAGTCTTTAGTCATATCCCAGTTTACCCTGATTAACTCTTTAGTCATAACCCAGTTTACCCCGAATCACTCTTTAGTCATATCCCAGTTTACCCTGAATCACTCTTTAGTCATATCCCAGTTTACCCTGATTAGCTCTTTAGTCATATCCCAGTTTACCCTGATTAACTATTTAGTCATATCCCAGTTTACCCTGATTAACTCTTTAGTCATATCCCAGTTTACCCTGATTAACTCTTTAGTCATATCCCAGTTTACCCTGAATCACTCTTTAGTCATATCCCAGTTTACCCCGATTAACTCTTTAGTCATATCCCAGTTTACTCCGATTAACTCTTTAGTCATATCCCAGTTTACCCCGACTAACTCTTTAGTCATATCCCAGTTTACCCTGATTAACTCTTTAGTCATATCCCAGTTTACCCTGACTAACTCTTTAGTCATATCCCAGTTTACCCTGACTAACTCTTTAGTCATATCCCAGTTTACCCTGATTAAGTCTTTAGTCATATCCCAGTTTACCCTGATTAACTCTTTAGTCATAACCCAGTTTACCCTGAATCACTCTTTAGTCATATCCCAGTTTACCTTGAATCACTCTTTAGTCATATCCCAGTTTACCCTGATTAGCTCTTTAGTCATATCCCAGTTTACCCTGATTAACTATTTAGTCATATCCCAGTTTACCCTGATTAACTCTTTAGTCATATCCCAGTTTACCCTGATTAACTCTTTAGTCATATCCCAGTTTACCCTGAATCACTCTTTAGTCATATCCCAGTTTACCCCGATTAACTCTTTAGTCATATCCCAGTTTACCCCGATTAACTCTTTAGTCATATCCCAGTTTACCCTGACTAACTCTTTAGTCATATCCCAGTTTACCCTGATTAAGTCTTTAGTCATATCCCAGTTTACCCTGATTAACTCTTTAGTCATAACCCAGTTTACCCTGAATCACTCTTTAGTCATATCCCAGTTTACCCTGAATCACTCTTTAGTCATATCCCAGTTTACCCTGATTAGCTCTTTAGTCATATCCCAGTTTACCCTGATTAACTATTTAGTCATATCCCAGTTTACCCTGATTAACTCTTTAGTCATATCCCAGTTTACCCTGATTAACTCTTTAGTCATATCCCAGTTTACCCTGAATCACTCTTTAGTCATATCCCAGTTTACCCCGATTAACTCTTTAGTCATATCCCAGTTTACCCTGATTAACTCTTTAGTCATATCCCAGTTTACCCTGATTAACTCTTTAGTCATATCCCAGTTTACCCCGATTAACTCTTTAGTCATATCCCAGTTTACCCTGATTAACTCTTTAGTCATATCCCAGTTTACCCCGATTAACTCTTTAGTCATATCCCAGTTTACCCTGACTAACTCTTTAGTCATATCCCAGTTTACCCTGAATCACTCTTTAGTCATATCCCAGTTTACCCTGATTAGCTCTTTAGTCATATCCCAGTTTACCCTGATTAACTATTTAGTCATATCCCAGTTTACCCTGATTAGCTCTTTAGTCATATCCCAGTTTACCCTGATTAACTATTTAGTCATATCCCAGTTTACCCTGATTAACTCTTTAGTCATATCCCAGTTTACCCTGATTAACTCTTTAGTCATATCCCAGTTTACCCTGAATCACTCTTTAGTCATATCCCAGTTTACCCTGAATCACTCTTTAGTCATATCCCAGTTTACCCCGATTAACTCTTTAGTCATATCCCAGTTTACCCTGATTAACTCTTTAGTCATATCCCAGTTTACCCCGATTAACTCTTTAGTCATATCCCAGTTTACCCCGATTAACTCTTTAGTCATATTCCAGTTTACCCTGATTAACTCTTTAGCCATATCCCAGTTTACCCTGATGAACTCTTTAGTCATATCCCAGTTTACCCCGATTAGCTCTTTAGTCATATCCCAGTTTACCCTGATTAAGTCTTTAGTCATATCCCAGTTTACCCTGATTAGCTCTTTAGTCATATCCCAGTTTACCCTGATTAACTCTTTAGTCATATCCCAGTTTACCCTGATTAACTCTTTAGTCATATCCCAGTGTACCTATCTGCTTATGGTCTTGCCTACACCTAGCAAACCGTTTTTTTAATTATATGAGAAAAAAATATTCAATTTTATTTGGAACGGCAAGTAAGACAAAATTAAAGGGGCCTATTTATATAATGAATATGAATTCGTAGGGCAGAAATGATTAAATATTAAAGCATTAGACGTCTCACTAAATTATTCAGTCATACAAAAGTTCAACTTAAATCTGAACTGGTTCTCTAGCAGATTAGTAAACATGTCTCACCCCGTGTCCAAGAATGACCTCTTACCCTTTATTCAGAAAAGGAAATTATCCCCCAAATATCGCTATTTTTAAAACAAGTCCTTGAAAGTTGCAATTTCCATTTAATCCACCAGAAAAGACAGAACAAATAATACTACGAATATTGTGGTTAAACTCAAATATTCTAATTGATAAACATTTAAAAAAAATAAACATTAGTTTTTTAATTTAATAAAATATATTATAATCTTCATAAATTATATCATAAATAGGACTGGTGGAGTTATGTCACACATGCAGCTAACACAGACATATGGAAGTGTCTGCTCTACCCAAAATTACTACCAACTAATTGCAGCATTACCACAAAAATGGAAGAGGAGAGTGGAAGGAGGAAAAAGTAAGGAGCTTCTCTCTTCTGATAAATTTTAAAAAGTATACCAGTTTCATTTAAGGACCAAAAAATTCACAGCCGTGGCACATACATTGGCAAAATATTTGGGAAGAGATTTTTGACATACCGATTCAATGGCACATGGTTTATGAACTGATACGGAAAACAACACCGGATTCAAAACTTCAAATTTTTCTATTTAAGTTATTATACAAAATTCTTGCAACCAATAGAATGTTATATATTTATATGGGGGATACAACCATCCCAGCTCTGCAGATTTTGCTGCAAAGAGACAGAATCATTAGATCATGTGTTTTGGAACTGTCCATACTGTAGCTTGTTTTTGGTCACAGGTCCAGGAATGGCAGAAGAATTGCAATGTTTACCTGGAGCTAACCCTGCAGATAGCACTGAAAATAATTAGTCAATCGATCAATAATATAATAATACTTTTAGCTAAAATGTTTATCTTTAATTTACAATCTGTAGAAACTATCAGAATAGAAAAGTTCAGAACTTTTGTGAAGCATCACAGCACAGTTGAAAAATACATGGCAAATAGAAATCCAATATGGATGGTTAAGAGATAGATGGGAGGGGTTGAATGGAGTGGGAGGGTGGGACTAATAACAACTAATAACAAGATAACTAATGTAAAATATTTGGCAAATATAAATCAAATAGGATGTACATCAGAAATAGATGGGAGACACAATCTATTTTACAATAGTTTTATTTTGTTAGTTTTTACTCCTGTCCTTCCTCCTGTCCTTCCTGTAAAACGGTTACAGTATGTATAAGCTGGAAGTAGAAGTAGTCCTGTCCTTCCTCCTGTCCTTCCTGTAAAACGGTTACAGTATGTATAAGCAGGAAGTAGAAGTAGTCCTGTCCTTCCTCCTGAACTTCCTGTAAAACGGTTACAGTATGTATAAGCTGGAAGTAGAAGTAGCCCTGTCCTTCCTCCTGTCCTTCCTGTAAAACGGTTACAGTATGTATTAGCTGGAAGTAGAAGTAGTCCTGTCCTTCCTCCTGTCCTTCCTGTAAAACGGTTACAGTATGTATAAGCAGGAAGTAGAAGTAGTCCTGTCCTTCCTCCTGTCCTTCCTGTAAAACGGTTACAGTATGTATAAGCAGGAAGTAGAAGTAATCCCGTCCTTCCTCCTGTCCTTCCTGTAAAACGGTTACAGTATGTATAAGCTGGAAGTAGAAGTAGTCCTGTCCTTCCTCCTGTCCTTCCTGTAAAACGGTTACAGTATGTATAAGCTGGAAGTAGAAGTAGTCCTGTCCTTCCTCCTGTCCTTCCTGTAAAACGGTTACAGTATGTATAAGCTGGAAGTAGAAGTAGTCCTGTCCTTCCTCCTGTCCTTCCTGTAAAACGGTTACAGTATGTATAAGCTGGAAGTAGAAGTAGTCCTGTCCTTCCTCCTGACCTTCCTGTAAAACGGTTACAGTATGTATAAGCAGGAAGTAGAAGTAGTCCTGTCCTTCCTCCTGTCCTTCCTGTAAAACGGTTACAGTATGTATAAGCTGGAAGTAGAAGTAGTCCTGTCCTTCCTCCTGTCCTTCCTGTAAAACGGTTACAGTATGTATAAGCAGGAAGTAGAAGTAGTCCTGTCCTTCCTGTAAAACAGTTACAGTATGTATAAGCTGGAAGTAGAAGTAGTCCTGTCCTTCCTCCTGACCTTCCTGTAAAACGGTTACAGTATGTATAAGCAGGAAGTAGAAGTAGTCCTGTCCTTCCTCCTGTCCTTCCTGTAAAACGGTTACAGTATGTATAAGCAGGAAGTAGAAGTAGTCCTGTCCTTCCTCCTGACCTTCCTGTAAAACGGTTACAGTATGTATAAGCTGGAAGTAGAAGTAGTCCTGTCCTTCCTCCTGTCCTTCCTGTAAAACGGTTACAGTATGTATAAGCTGGAAGTAGAAGTAGTCCTGTCCTTCCTCCTGTCCTTCCTGTAAAACGGTTACAGTATGTATAAGCTGGAAGTAGAAGTAGTCCTGTCCTTCCTCCTGTCCTTCCTGTAAAACGGTTACAGTATGTATAAGCTGGAAGTAGAAGTAGTCCTGTCCTTCCTCCTGACCTTCCTGTAAAACGGTTACAGTATGTATAAGCTGGAAGTAGAAGTAGTCCTGTCCTTCCTCCTGACCTTCCTGTAAAACGGTTACAGTATGTATAAGCAGGAAGTAGAAGTAGTCCTGTCCTTCCTCCTGACCTTCCTGTAAAACGGTTACAGTATGTATAAGCAGGAAGTAGAAGTAGTCCTGTCCTTCCTCCTGTCCTTCCTGTAAAACGGTTACAGTATGTATAAGCAGGAAGTAGAAGTAGTCCTGTCCTTCCTCCTGTCCTTCCTGTAAAACGGTTACAGTATGTATAAGCAGGAAGTAGAAGTAGTCCTGTCCTTCCTCCTGTCCTTCCTGTAAAACGGTTACAGTATGTATAAGCAGGAAGTAGAAGTAGTCCTGTCCTTCCTCCTGTCCTTCCTGTAAAACGGTTACAGTATGTATAAGCAGGAAGTAGAAGTAGTCCTGTCCTTCCTCCTGTCCTTCCTGTAAAACGGTTACAGTATGTATAAGCAGGAAGTAGAAGTAGTCCTGTCCTTCCTCCTGTCCTTCCTGTAAAACGGTTACAGTATGTATAAGCTGGAAGTAGAAGTAGTCCTGTCCTTCCTCCTGTCCTTCCTGTAAAACGGTTACAGTATGTATTAGCTGGAAGTAGAAGTAGTCCTGTCCTTCCTCCTGACCTTCCTGTAAAACGGTTACAGTATGTATTAGCTGGAAGTAGAAGTAGTCCTGTCCTTCCTCCTGTCCTTCCTGTAAAACGGTTACAGTATGTATAAGCAGGAAGTAGAAGTAGTCCTGTCCTTCCTCCTGTCCTTCCTGTAAAACGGTTACAGTATGTATTAGCTGGAAGTAGAAGTAGTCCTGTCCTTCCTCCTGACCTTCCTGTAAAACGGTTACAGTATGTATAAGCAGGAAGTAGAAGTAGTCCTGTCCTTCCTCCTGTCCTTCCTGTAAAACGGTTACAGTATGTATAAGCAGGAAGTAGAAGTAGTCCTGTCCTTCCTCCTGTCCTTCCTGTAAAACGGTTACAGTATGTATTAGCTGGAAGTAGAAGCCTAAGTGCTGTTGTCCATTAGTTTACTCCTATTAGGGAAGGAACGGTAGGGTTCGAAAGTAATAAAGGAAAATGTACATTTTTTTAAAGATATGTATATATATATATGTATGTGTATATCTGTATGCATATATATGTGTATGTATATATATACAGTGAACCCTTTGGAATTATCTAGATTTCTGCATAAATTGGTCATGAAATTTGATCTGATCTTCATCTAAGTCACAGCAATAGACAAACACAGTCTGCTTAAACTAATAACACACAAACAATTATACGTTTTCATGTCTTTATTGAACACACCATGTAAACATTCACAGTGCAGGGTGGGAAAAGTATGTGACCCTTTTTTGGCAGCAATAACCTCAACCAAACGTTTTCTGTAGTTGCGGATTGGACTTGCACAACAGTCAGGAGGAATTTTGGACCATTCCTCTTTACAAAACTGTTTCAGTTCATCAATATTCTTGGGATGTCTGGTGTGAACTGCCCTCTGGAGGTCATGCCACAGCATCTCAATCGGGTTGAGGTCAGGACTCTGACTGGGCCACTCCAGAAGGCGTATTTTCTTCTGTTGAAGCCATTCTGTTGTTGATTTACTTCTGTGTTTTGGGTCGTTGTCCTGTTGCATCACCCAACTTCTGTTGACCTTCATTTGGAGGACAGATAGACTTACATTCTCCTGCAAAATGTCTTGATAAACTTGGGAATTAATTTTTCTGTCGATGATAGCAAGCTGTCCAGGCCATGAGGCAGCAAAGCAGCCCCAAACCATGATGCTCCCTCCACCATATTTTACAGTTGGGATGAGGTTTTGATGTTGGTGTGCTGTGCCTTTTTTTCTCCACACATAGTGTTATGTGTTCCTTCCAAACAACTCAACTGTAGTTTCATCTGTCCACAGAATATTTTGCCAGAAGCGCTGTGGAACATCCAGATGCTCTTTTGCAAACTTCAGATGTGCAGCAATGGTTTTTTTGGACAGCAGTGGCTTCTTCCGTGGTGTCCTCCCATGAACACCATTCTTGTTTAGTGTTTTACGTATCGTAGACTCGTCAGCAGAGATGTTAGCATGTTCCAGAGATTTCTATAAGTCTTTAGCTGACACTCTAGGATTCTTCTTAACCTCATTGAGCATTCTGCACTGTGCTCTTGCAGTCATCTTTGCAGGACGGCCACTCATAGGGAGAGTAGCAACAGGGCTGAACTTTCTCCATTTATAGACAATTTGTCTTACCGTGGACTGATGAACATCAAGACTTTTAGAGATACTTTGTAACCCTTTCCAGCTTTATGCAAGTCAACAATTCTTAATCTTAGGTCTTCTGAGATCTCTTTTGTTTCGGGTATGGTTCACATCAGGCAATGCTTCTTGTGAATAGCAATCTCACATTTTGTGAGTGTTTTTTATATGGCAGGGCAACTCTAACCAACATCTCCAATCTCATCTCATTGATTGGACTCCAGGTTAGCTGACTCCTGACTCCAATGAGCTTTTGGAGAAGTCATTAGCCTAGGTCTTCAACATATATTTTCCAACCTACACTGTGAGTTTTTAAATTATGTATTCAATATAGACAAGAAGAATACAATAATTTGTG
This sequence comes from Salvelinus namaycush, assembly GCF_016432855.1. NCBI lineage: Eukaryota > Metazoa > Chordata > Actinopteri > Salmoniformes > Salmonidae > Salvelinus > Salvelinus namaycush. Next base: position 22,213 of record NW_024059989.1, read on the forward strand.
TGTTATTAGTTTAATAAACAGACTGTGTTTGTCTATTGTTGTGACCAATTTATGCAGAAATCCCGGGTAATACCAGAGGGTTCACGTACTTTTTCTTGCCACTGTATAAATATATATATTTGCAAAAAATATATATGGGGGATTGGAAGTGATGCAGACAATTACATTGATGGAAGCTACAATCAACTAATTTAGCTAACTTCCCGTTGTTCAATTAACTGCCATGGAAGTCCACAGAACATTCCAATCACAACATTATAAGTATGAGACAATGAGTTAACATTGTGACTTTGGACACTAGTCAGCTACCTCGACCACTTATCTCAACAACGTGTCGTAGACCAACATTTAGAGTATGACACCTTGGTCTACTTCTCTGCTATTCAAATCTAAAATCACAACAGCAATATCTACTACCAATCACTACTGCTTGGCTTCAGTGAAACATGTTCAACTTCTTCTACTACCACAACAATACTAGTTAAAAGCAAGCCCCACCAAGTTTTCTTCGTGGAAAATTACTATCTAATTTTCTTTTAATATCTAGAAAAAGACACCAAATATCTAGAAAAAAACTCAGTTTGTTATTTTATAATTGGAACATTGCAACAGTCTATTCTGAACGGCGGCTAGCTAGTCTGTGTTACTCTGCTGGCAGGGCTCTGTCTGTACTACACAGAAGGCTAGCTAGGCTGTGTTACTCTGCTGGCAGTGCTCTGTCTGTTGGCAGTGCTCTGTCTACACAGAAGGCTAGCTAGGCTGTGTTACTCTGCTGGCAGTGCTCTGTCTGTTGGCAGTGCTCTGTCTACACAGAAGGCTAGCTAGGCTGTGTTACTCTGCTGGCAGTGCTCTGTATGTACTACACAGCAGGCTAGCTAGGCTGTGTTACTCTGCTGGCAGGGCTCTGTCTGTACTACACAGAAGGCTAGCTAGGCTGTGTTACTCTGCTGGCAGTGCTCTGTCTGTACTACACAGCAGGCTAGCTAGTCTGTGTTACTCTGCTGGCAGTGCTCTGTCTGTACTACACAGCAGGCTAGCTAGTCTGTGTTACTCTGCTGGCAGTGCTCTGTCTGTACTACACAGCAGGCTAGCTAGTCTGTGTTACTCTGCTGGCAGTGCTCTGTCTGTACTACACAGCAGGCTAGCTAGGCTGTGTTACTCTGCTGGCAGTGCTCTGTCTGTACTACACAGCAGGCTAGCTAGTCTGTGTTACTCTGCTGGCAGTGCTCTGTCTGTACTACACAGCAGGCTAGCTAGTCTGTGTTACTCTGCTGGCAGTGCTCTGTCTGTACTACACAGCAGGCTAGCTAGGCTGTGTTACTCTGCTGGCAGTGCTCTGTCTGTACTACACAGCAGGCTAGCTAGTCTGTGTTACTCTGCTGGCAGTGCTCTGTCTGTACTACACAGCAGGCTAGCTAGTCTGTGTTACTCTGCTGGCAGTGCTCTGTATGTACTACACAGCAGGCTAGCTAGGCTGTGTTACTCTGCTGGCAGTGCTCTGTATGTACTACACAGCAGGCTAGCTAGGCTGTGTTACTCTGCTGGCAGTGCTCTGTCTGTACTACACAGCAGGCTAGCTAGGCTGTGTTACTCTGCTGGCAGTGCTCTGTCTGTACTACACAGCAGGCTAGCTAGGCTGTGTTACTCTACTGGCAGTGCTCTGTATGTACTACACAGCAGGCTAGCTAGTCTGTGTTACTCTGCTGGCAGTGCTCTGTCTGTACTACACAGCAGGCTAGCTAGGCTGTGTTACTCTACTGGCAGTGCTCTGTATGTACTACACAGCAGGCTAGCTAGTCTGTGTTACTCTGCTGGCAGTGCTCTGTCTGTACTACACAGCAGGCTAGCTAGGCTGTGTTACTCTGCTGGCAGTGCTCTGTATGTACTACACAGCAGGCTAGCTAGTCTGTGTTACTCTGCTGGCAGTGCTCTGTCTGTACTACACAGCAGGCTAGCTAGGCTGTGTTACTCTGCTGGCAGTGCTCTGTCTGTACTACACAGCAGGCTAGCTAGTCTGTGTTACTCTGCTGGCAGTGCTCTGTCTGTACTACACAGAAGGCTAGCTAGTCTGTGTTACTCTGCTAGCAGTGCTCTGTCTGTACTACACAGAAGGCTAGCTAGGCTGTGTTACTCTGCTGGCAGGGCTCTGTCTGTACTACACAGAAGGCTAGCTAGGCTGTGTTACTCTGCTGGCAGTGCTCTGTCTGTACTACACAGCAGGCTAGCTAGTCTGTGTTACTCTGCTGGCGGTGCTCTGTCTGAACTACACAGAAGGCTAGCTAGTCTGTGTTACTCTGCTGGCAGTGCTCTGTCTGTACTACACAGAAGGCTAGCTAGGCTGTGTTTCTCTGCTGGCAGTGCTCTGTCTGTACTACACAGCAGGCTAGCTAGGCTGTGTTACTCTGCTGGCAGTGCTCTGTCTGTACTACACAGCAGGCTAGCTAGTCTGTGTTACTCTGCTGGCAGTGCTCTGTCTGTACTACACAGCAGGCTAGCTAGGCTGTGTTACTCTGCTGGCAGTGCTCTGTCTGTACTACACAGCAGGCTAGCTAGTCTGTGTTACTCTGCTGGCAGTGCTCTGTCTGTACTACACAGAAGGCTAGCTAGTCTGTGTTACTCTGCTGGCATTGCTCTGTCTGAACTACACAGCAGACTGCAGCTCAAGGCCTCTGGTCGTCCTGTCTTACCTAATGCTTTCCTGCGTCAGTGCATCGTGTGTACGGTGGCCCTGCAGGATTTGGATGGTGAAGGTCCCTGTCACAGAAACTCTCTCTGCTTCCTGTCTTTACTGTAACAACAGACTGGGGATGCCTTCCAAATGGTTCCCTATATAGTGCAGTGCTTTAGACCAGAGACCTATGGGGTGCATGGTGCTATTTGGGACACAGCCTGCCTGTCACTCAGAATGCTGACAGGGGAAGTTAGAAAACCCTTCAGTGGAAGCAGATGTCTCTGGAATCTGAACTTTCATGAAGTTAGAGAGAGAGAGAGAGAGATGTATTTTTGGGGGTCCAATTTTTTTTTTAGCTTCTCTAATGCCCCCAACCCTCCTACACTCAGAAAAACGAGTTCCAAAAGGGTCCTTCGGCTGTCCCCAGAGGAAAACCCTTTTTGGTTCCAGGTAAAACTATTTTCGGTTCCTTGTAAAACCCTCTGGAGAAAGTAAAAAATTATTAAATAGCTTCAAAATGTTGAATGCCTCCGCTCAGAATGCAAAGGGGCCTTTCTCTCCTATTGTAACGATGTACGCTGAGAGGCAGGAAGCAAGTTCAGGGAGTGAATACATTTAATTAATAAATGGACATGACAGACTGTAGTTAATACCATAGACTGTAGTTAATACCATAGACTACCACCTACACTTTGACATGACAGACTGTAGTTAATACCATAGACTACCACCTACACTTTGACATGACAGACTGTAGTTAATACCATAGACTACCACCTACACTTTGACATGTAGACTGTAGTTAATACCATAGACTATCACCTACACTTTGACATGACAGACTGTAGTTAATACCATAGACTGTAGTTAATACCATAGACTGTAGTTAATACCATAGACTACCACCTACACTTTGACATGACAGACTGTAGTTAATACCATAGACTATCACCTACACTTTGACATGACAGACTGTAGTTAATACCATAGACTACCACCTACACTTTGACATGACAGACTGTAGTTAATACCATAGACTACCACCTACACTTTGACATGTAGACTGTAGTTAATACCATAGACTATCACCTACACTTTGACATGACAGACTGTAGTTAATACCATAGACTACCACCTACACTTAGACATGACCGACTGTATCTAATACCATAGACTACCACCTACACTTAGACATGACAGACTGTAGTTAATACCATAGACTGTAGTTAATACCATAGACTGTAGTTAATACCATAGACTACCACCTACACTTAGACATGACAGACTGTAGTTAATACCATAGACTACCACCTACACGTTGACATGACAGACTAGTTAATAACATAGACTACCACCTACACTTAGACATGACAGACTAGTTAATACCATAGACTATCACCTACACTTAGACATGACAGACTAGTTAATACCATAGACTACCACCTACACTTAGACATGACAGACTGTAGTTAATACCATAGACTACCACCTACACTTAGACATGACAGACTGTAGTTAATACCATAGACTACCACCTACACTTAGACATGACAGACTGTAGTTAATACCATAGACTATCACCTACACTTTGACATGACAGACTAGTTAATACCATAGACTGTAGTTAATACCATAGACTACCACCTACACTTAGACATGACAGACTGTAGTTAATACCATAGACTACCACCTACACTTAGACATGTAGACTGTAGTTAATACCATAGACTGTAGTTAATACCATAGACTGTATTTAATACCATAGACTATCACCTACACTTAGACATGACAGACTGTAGTTAATACCATATAATGTAGTTAATACCATAGACTGTAGTTAATACCATAGACTACCACCTACACTTTGACATGTAGACTGTAGTTAATACCATAGACTGTAGTTAATACCATAGACTACCACCTACACTTAGACCTGTAGACTAGTTAATACCATAGACTACCACCTACACTTTGACATGACAGACTAGTTAATACCATAGACTATCACCTTCACTTTGACATGACAGACTGTAGTTAATACCATAGACTACCACCTACACTTAGACATGACAGACTAGTTAATACCATAGACTACCACCTACACTTTGACATGACAGACTGTAGTTAATACCATAGACTGTAGTTAATACCATAGACTGTAGTTAATACCATAGACTACCACCTACACTTTGACATGACAGACTGTAGTTAATACCATAGACTACCACCTACACTTAGACCTGTAGACTAGTTAATACCATAGACTATCACCTACACTTTGACATGACAGACTGTAGTTAATACCATAGACTGTAGTTAATACCATAGACTGTAGTTAATACCATAGACTACCACCTACACTTTGACATGTAGACTGTAGTTAATACCATAGACTACCACCTACACTTTGACATGTAGACTGTAGTTAATACCATAGACTACCACCTACACTTTGACATGTAGACTGTAGTTAATACCATAGACTGTAGTTAATACCATAGACTGTAGTTAATACCATAGACTGTAGTTAATACCATAGACTACCACCTACACTTTGACATGTAGACTGTAGTTAATACCATAGACTACCACCTACACTTTGACATGACAGACTGTAGTTAATACCATAGACTGTAGTTAATACCATAGACTATCACCTACACTTAGACATGACAGACTGTAGTTAATACCATAGACTATCACCTACACTTTGACATGACAGACTGTAGTTAATACCATAGACTACCACCTACACTTTGACATGTAGACTGTAGTTAATACCATAGACTATCACCTACACTTAGACATGACAGACTGTAGTTAATACCATAGACTGTAGTTAATACCATAGACTACCACCTACACTTTGACATGTAGACTGTAGTTAATACCATAGACTGTAGTTAATACCATAGACTGTAGTTAATACCATAGACTGTAGTTAATACCATAGACTGTAGTTAATACCATAGACTGTAGTTAATACCATAGACTACCACCTACACTTTGACATGACAGACTGTAGTTAATACCATAGACTACCACCTACACGTTGACATGACAGACTGTAGTTAATACCATAGACTATCACCTACACTTTGACATGACAGACTGTAGTTAATACCATAGACTGTAGTTAATACCATAGACTACCACCTACACTTAGACATGACAGACTGTAGTTAATACCATAGACTACCACCTACACTTAGACATGACAGACTGTAGTTAATACCATAGACTACCACCTACACTTTGACATGTAGACTGTAGTTAATACCATAGACTACCACCTACACTTAGACATGACAGACTGTAGTTAATACCATAGACTACCACCTACACTTAGACATGACAGACTGTAGTTAATACCATAGACTACCACCTACACTTTGACATGACAGACTGTAGTTAATACCATAGACTACCACCTACCACTTTGACATGTAGACTGTAGTTAATACCATAGAACTACCACCTACACTTTGACAATGTAGACTGTAGTTAATACCATTAGACTATCACCTACACTTAACATGACAGTACTGTAGTTTAATACCACAGACTACCACCTACACTTAGACATGACAGACTGTAGTTTAATCCATAGACTACCACCTACACTTTGACTGTAGATGTAGTTTAATACCATAGACTAACACCTACACTTTGACATGTAGACTGTAGTTAATACGCATAGACTGTAGTTAATACCATAGCCTGTAGTTAATAGCGGCATAGAACTGTATTTAATACCATAACTACCGAACTACACTTTGACAGGTAGACTGTAGTTTTAATAGCATAGACTACCACCTACACTTTGACATACAGACTGTAGTTAATACCATAGACTGTAGTTAATACCATAGACTATCATCCTACACTTAGACAAGATAATGACAGACTGTATTAATACCATAGACTACCACTACACTTTTGACATGTAGAACTGTAGTTAATACCATAGACTATACCTACACTAGACATGACAGACTGTAAGTTATAAACCATAGACTGTAGTTAATACCATGACTACCACCTACACTTTTGCCATAGGAGACTGTAGTTTAATACCATATGAACTGTAGTTAATTACCATAGCTGGTAGTTAAAACCATAGACTGTAGTTAATACCATAGACTGTAGTTAATACCATAGAATACCACCTATAGACATGACAGACTGTAGTTAATACCATAGACTACCACCTACACTTTGACATGTAGACTGTAGTTAATACCACAGACTACCACCTACACTTAGACAT
>NW_024059990.1:0-5000 GCF_016432855.1 Salvelinus namaycush
AAGTATTCAGACCTTATTTTTTAAAAGCTCCATAAATCCCTTAGGCCGGTGCCTACTGACTTGGACCCCTACTATGGTGCTCCCATATCGGGCATGGGCGTGGGCAGGCCCTTAAAAGTCGTTTTCATTCGATTTCAATAGGGGCACCTGGTAACCCAAAAAGAGGGGAACTCTGTCGTTTTTCCTGAAAAGTTCAACTTAGAAAGTATTCAGACCTTTTATCTAAAGCTCCATAAATCCCTTAGGCCGGTGCCTACTGACTTGTGCCCGTAGTATGGTGCTCCCATAGCGGGCATGGGTGTGGGCAGGCCCTTTAAATTCATTTCATTCGATTTAAATAGGGGCACCTGGTACCCAAAACTAACATAAGGGGGTGTCAGTAGTGAGGATGCGGACAGACATTTTATATAAAAGCTCCATAAATCCCTTAGGCCGGTGGCCACTGACTTGTGCCCGTAGTATGGTGCTCCCATAGCGGGCATGGGTGTGGGCAGGCCCTTTAATTCATTTTCATTCGATTTAAATAGGGGCACCTGGTAACCCAAAAAGAGGGCACTCTGTCGTTTTTCTGAAAAGTTCAACTTAGAAAGTATTCAGACCTTATTTTTTAAAAGCTCCATAAATCCTTAGGCCGGTGGCCTACTGACTTGTGCCCGTAGTATGGTGCTCCCATAGCGGCATGGTGTGGGCAGGCCCTTTAAATTCATTTTCATTCGATTTAAATAGGGGCAACCTGGTAACCCAAAAAGAGGGCACTCTGTCGTTTTCCTGAAAAGTTCAACTTAGAAAGTATTCAGACCTTTTATATAAAAGCTCCATAAATCCCTTAGGCCGTGCCTACTGACTTGTGCCCGTAGTATTGGTGCTCCCATAGCGGGCATGGGTGTGGGCAGGCCCTTTAAATTCATTTTCATTCGATTCAATAGGGGCACCTGGTAACCCAAACTAACATAAGGTGGTGTCAGTAGTGAGGATGCGGACAGACATTTTATATAAAAGCTCCATAAATCCCTTAGGCCGGTGGCCACTGACTTGTGCCGTAGTATGGTGCTCCCATAGCGGGCATGGGTGTGGGCAGCCCCTTTAAATTCATTTTCATTCGATTTAAATAGGGGCACCTGGTAACCCAAAAAAGAGGGCACTCATGTCGTTTTTCCTGAAAGTTCAACTTAGAAAGTATTCAGACCTTATTTTTTAAAAGCTCCATAAATCCCTTAGGCCGGTGCCTACTGACTTGTGCCCGTAGTATGGTGCTCCCATAGCGGGCATGGGTGTGGGCAGGCCCTTTAAATTCATTTTCATTCGATTTAAATAGGGGCACCTGGTAACCCAAAAAGAGGGCACTCTGTCGTTTTTCCTGAAAAGTTCAACTTAGAAAGTATTCAGACCTTTTATATAAAAGCTCCATAAATCCCTTAGGCCGGTGCCTACTGACTTGTGCCCGTAGTATGGTGCTCCCATAGCGGGCAGGGGTGTGGGCAGGCCCTTTAAATTCATTTTTCATTCGATTTAAATAGGGGCACCTGGTAACCCAAACTAACATAAGGTGGTGTCAGTAGTGAGGATGCGGACAGACTTTTTATGAAAAGCTCCATAAATCCCTTAGGCCGGTGCCTACTGACTTGGACCCCTACTATGGTGCTCCCATATCGGGCATGGGTGTGGGCAGGCCCTTAAAAGTCAGTTTTCATTCGATTTCAATAGGGGCACCTGGTAACCCAAAAAGAGGGCACTCTGTCGTTTTTCCTGAATAATTCAACATAGAATATTTTCGGACTTTTTTTGAAAAGCTCCATAAATCCCTTAGGCCGGTGCCTACTGACTTGGACCCCTACTATGGTGCTCCCATATCGGGCATGGGCGTGGGCAGGCCCTTAAAAGTCATTTTCATTCGATTTCAATAGCGGCACCTGGTAACCCAAAAAGAGGGCACTCTGTCGTTTTTCCTGAAATAGTTCAACATAGAATATTTTCGGACTTTTTTGAAAAGCTCCATAAATCCCTTAGGCCGGTGCCTACTGACTTGGACCCCTACTATGGTGCTCCCATATCGGGCATGGGTGTGGGCAGGCCCTTAAAAGTCATTTTCATTCGATTTCAATAGGGGCACCTGGTAACCCAAACTAACATAAGGTGGTGTCAGTAGTGAGGATGCGGACAGACATTTTATATAAAAGCTCCATAAATCCCTTAGGCCGGTGGCCACTGACTTGTGCCCGTAGTATGGTGCTCCCATAGCGGGCATGGGTGTGGGCAGGCCCTTTAAATTCATTTTCATTCGATTTAAATAGGGGCACCTGGTAACCCAAAAAGAGGGCACTCTGTCGTTTTTCCTGAAAAGTTCAACTTAGAAAGTATTCAGACCTTATTTTTTAAAAGCTCCATAAATCCCTTAGGCCGGTGCCTACTGACTTGTGCCCGTAGTATGGTGCTCCCATAGCGGGCATGGGTGTGGGCAGGCCCTTTAAATTCATTTTCATTCGATTTAAATAGGGGCACCTGGTAACCCAAAAAGAGGGCACTCTGTCGTTTTTCCTGAAAAGTTCAACTTAGAAAGTATTCAGACCTTTTATATAAAAGCTCCATAAATCCCTTAGGCCGGTGGCCACTGACTTGTGCCCGTAGTATGGTGCTCCCATATCGGGCATGGGTGTGGGCAGGCCCTTAAAAGTCATTTTCATTCGATTTCTATAGCGGCACCTGGTAACCCAAACTAACATAAGGTGGTGTCAGTAGGGAGGATGCGGACAGACCTTTTATATAAAAGCTCCATAAATCCCTTAGGCCGGTGCCTACTGACTTGTGCCCGTAGTATGGTGCTCCCATAGCGGGCATGGGTGTCTGCAGGTCATTTAAATTCGTTTTCATTCGATTTAAATAGGGGCACCTGGTAACCCAAAAAGTGGGCACTCTGTCGTTTTTCCTGAGTAGTTCAACATAGAAAGTATTCAGACCTTATTTTTGAAAAGCTCCATAAATCCTTAGGCCGGTGCCCACTGACTTGTGCCCATAGTATGGTGCTCCCATAGCGGGCATGGGTGTCTGCAGGTCATTTAAATTCATTTTCATTCGATTAGAATAGGGGCACCTGGTAACCCAAAAATAATACCAGGTGCACGGAGGGGAGGATGAGTACAGACATTTTATATAAAAGCTCCATAAATCCCTTAGGCCGGTGCCACTGACTTGTGCCCATAGTATGGTGCTCCCATAGCGGGCATGGGTGTCTGCAGGTCATTTAAATTCATTTTCATTCGATTAGAATAGGAGCACCTGGTAACCCAAAAGAGGGGCACTTAGCCGTTTTTCCTGAGTAGTTCAACATAGAAATATTTCAGGACCTTTTTTGAAAAGCTCCATAAATCCCTCAGGCCGGGCCCCACTGACTTGTGCCCATAGTATGGTGCTCCCATAGCGGGCATGGGTGTCTGCAGGCCATTTAAAATCATTTTCATTCGATTTCAATAGCAGCACCTGGTAACCCAAAAATAATACCAGGTGCACTCATTCGATTTCAATAGGAGCACCTGGTAACCCAAAAATAATACCAGGTGCACAGAAGGGAGGATGAGTACAGACATTTTTAAAAGCTTCATAAATCACTCAGGCCGGCCCCAACTGACTTGGGTCCGTAGTATGGTTGTTCCATATAGGGTATTGAGGTATGTAGCCTATCTAAAATCATTTAAAACCATTATAAAAATATGCACCTGGTAACCCAAAAATAATACCAGGTGCACGGCAGTGGCACTCTGTCACTTTTTCGACCAATTCCCGAAATCTTGAAATAATGATAAAACATAATTCCCGATGGGCTAGATGCCCCAAATTTTGGCTCATACCCTCTCTCGTGATGGTCAACAGTTATCCACTGTAAAAAAAAAATTCGGAACCATAGGAATCTATTGTACAGGCAAGTGATTTTTTTCCCCAAAACATTAAAACACGATTTTCTATTAAAATGTTTTATAGAAAAACGGTTATAATTAGATGAAAATGTTCGTCTATTTGTACCCTTTCGTGCAAAAAAAAACCTCAACCAGATTGGAGTTGTATTTTTTGTGTTATTAACGTTTTAACGGTTTTAGTGTCCACAAACTTTTGGCAAAAAATCGGAGCACATTGAAATCTATCGATTGACACGCCTTTTTTCGATAATTCGGCCTGTCCGGCGATGACACACTCCCTGGTGGGTGGACCAGACAGGTACCGGCGCGATTTGAGAAACCTGACTTTTGACAACAGGACTTCCATGTCCTAGAGAATCGGCGGTGGTGGCAAACTGCTCAGTCCGATTAGGAAACGTGAAACGGACACGTTTGAGGGATGTGAGACCCTCGGAACCATGGTCCCTTGGACCTTTTACCTCCGGCGACCGATTTAGGGTGATTCCCAACCCTTCGGTGCCCGATTTAGGGTGTTATTCCAGCCCTTCGGCGCCCGATTTAGGGTGTTATTCCAACACTTCGGCGCCCGATTTAGGGTGTTATTCCAGCCCTTCGGCGCCCGATTTAGGGTGTTATTCCAACCCTTCGGCGCCCGATTTGTCCTAACTTTTGTTCCAAATGTCCCAGCTTGGTGGTGGGCGGATTTGGTTCACGTTGGGTCTCCATGGTTCTCCTCTGTTGTCCAGGTAGTTCATGTTCTTCAGACCGATTTGCATTCGATATCCACCTGGGAGGGCACCTGGCGGCCGGCATACGTGCTGGTGTTCAGCCGGTGTGTTCCTCCCGCCCCATGTGGATTTGCCTCTATCGGGGGAGCCCCTATCGTATACGGTTCACCCCGTATTTCGATATGCTTCAGCCGCGCACCGTCCGAGCGAGATCCAGCCGACCCGTCTGACCTAGTGGCCCTACATTGGTGTTCCGGTGCGGGGAGTGACCCACCCAGGCAGTGATGCATGAGGTGACGTTCATCCCGCAACGCACCGGCGCCAGAGACACAATTTCTCAAACCCTGTCTTCACAAATATCTTCCCATATACTGACCCTGAGTGG
>NW_024059990.1:12500-17500 GCF_016432855.1 Salvelinus namaycush
TGGCTTGATGGATTGTCATTGAAGACAGGTTCATAAGACATTCATAACCCACATAGGGTTTATTTAAAGAATGCACGTTACATTTGCATATGATTCAACAGTGAAAAACATCACATCATATTGCAAACATAACACACTGTTGAATCATATTGCAAACACACACTGTTATATTTGCAATATGATGTGTTGAATCATATTGCAAACATAACACACAGTGTTACATTTGCAATATGATGTGTTGAATCATATTGCAAACATAACACACAGTGTTACATTTGTAATATGATGTGTTGAATCATATTGCAAACATAACACACAGTGTTACATTTGTAATATGATGTGTTGAATCATATTGCAAACATAACACACAGTGTTACATTTGCAATATGATGTGTTGAATCATATTGCAAATGTAACGTGCATTCTTTAAATACTTTAGAAATACAAAATTGAACGTCCTGATGACCTCAGGATGGCCGGGCAGTGTTAGTGGTTCCTCTCCATCGCTCGTTGCGTGGAAATTTCATCATGTCGATTTTGGTGATGGTACCCCCCCGTTGAAACATATTGCAAATGCACAAAAGTCAACTAGCAAGTCAGTGTCCATCAGTCAATTGGATATTGTCAGACACCAAACTGATACCATCTGACACCAAACTCACTTTTTCCAACTCCTTTAGAAGCCAACTATAACATATTTCAGAGCAGGCCCAAAATTCACAGCGCCTTCCATTTAAACCATAATAAAACAAATAATACGTAGTTATGTTCTAGCTGCGGGTCCAGTTCTCACATTATGTTTAGCCCTATGTGAGGCGACCTCGAATCCCAAGTTTCGGCTCGATAGGTCATTCGGTGCCCGAGCAATACCTTAATTGGTGCTGAAAATCCACTTTTTTCATTGCCTTGCTACGGGGTCCTTGAATGAGCAATCAAACAGGCTCGTTGGGGTCTGTCTCTATGGACCGAGCCGGTTTCAATGCACCTAGTCTTGAGACTCTGGGACTTTTCTAAATGTCGTCCGTTTCGTTGAGCTGAAAATGAATTGAAAACATAGCAAATACACGAGGCTGTTTATCGGTCTGAGAACCTTCTAGAGCCACATAACTCACCGTGCACAATCAACCTGAGGTCTAGAACAGGTTTGTAAATTTTCAGAACTCTAGGTCTGACGGTTCTTTAAAAGTTGGAACAAAAGTAACTACCACAGGCACTGTCTGCCTCTTAGCCCCTCAGTGTGTCCCTCCATCATTTCTGTTTGGGTGTGTAAATTTTTCTTTGAAATCTGATGGGACTAATGACTGATTTACAGTTCAGGAGGGTAGCCTAATCACAATTATGAAGTTTTGGAAAGATTTGACATTTTTAACCCTTCAAAACAGCCCATTTGACACCAATTATGGCACTTCCGGTTGGCACAGGAAGCTAAAAGTAAACACTTATCATCACTGGAGTATGCTTTTACAGAATCCTGAGTTTTATGTCTGTATGTTAAAAATTGACTGATTTACATAGGGTTGAATGCACTATTTCTCTCAAACTGCAGGTTGGGTATGGCAAACACTTTTAGGGTGATTTAACCACTTCCGGTTGTTCCAGGAAGCTTAGAATCGACACAGGTAGACCTCATGGTGGCTTGATGGACTGACATCAAAGACAGGTTCATAAGACATTCATAACCCACATAGGATTCAGGTTGAATTTAGAGGTGCAGTCAATGTATTCCAATGGGGAGACATTTCATTGTAAACTATTTGATGTAAATACCTTCTTTTAACTGTTAAGGGTTAATGCCACAAGGTCAAGGTTGGGCTTGCACAGATCGGGAGGACCTTAGGATTGTTCCTGAGGTGAAATTATGCTTCTAACCTTAACGGTTCTCTCTCTGTCTCCCAAAAGCAAATAAAATTGACATTGAGGTCAAAAGGTCATTTTGCTCTGTCTTCTTGTAACGGTCGCTGCGCTCAGACCGAACGAGCTACGGTCAAGCGGGGCATCTCGTTGAACTCGGCACGGCCTGGAGATAATAGTCATGCCATTGCAGGCTTTGTGTGTCGTTAAGCACCGTACTTTTTCACTCCATCATTGCTTTGTGTATGTGTTTGTGTGTGAGAGAGCTTTCCTTTGACATCTGCTTAGAGAAATGACTGATTTACAGTTCATGAGGCTTGTCTAATCACACAAATGAAGTTTTGAAAAGTTCTGACCTTTTTAACCCTTCGAAACAGCACCATGACACCATTTTAAGGCACTTCCGGTTGGCACAGGAAGCTATAGGTAAACACATATCTTGACTGGGGTATGCTGTTACAGAATCCTGAGTTTTAAGTCTATACGTTAAGAATTGACTGATCTACATAGGGTTGAATGCAGTGATTTTCAAAATTGCAAGTCATGTATATCTGGACACTTTTTAGGGTCATTTTAACCACTTCCGGTTGCTCCAGGTAGCTTAAAATCAACACAGGTAGACCTCATAGTAGCCTGATGGATTGTTATCAAAGACAGGTTCATAAGACATTCATAACCCACATAGGCTTCAGGTTGAATTTAGAGGAGCAGTCAATGTATTCCTATGGGGCGAAATGTCATTGTAAAATGTTTGATGTAAACGCCTTCTTTTAACTGTGAAGGGTTAATGCCACAAGGTCAAGGTTAGGCTTGCACAGATCGGGAGGACCTTAGGATTGTTCCTGAGGTGAAATTGTGCTTCTAACCTTAACGGTTCTCTCTCTGTCTCCCAAAAGCAAATGAAATTGACATTGAGGTCAAAAGGTCATTCGTGTCCGTTCTCTTGTAACGGTCGCTGCGCTCAGACCGAGCGAGCTACGGTCAAGCGGGGCATCCCGTTGAACTCGGCACGGCCTGGAGAATATGGCGATGTCATTTTAGTGGTGATTTCAGAATGCTATTTTGGTGCATTCATGGAAGGCGCTGTGAATTTTGGGCCTGCTCTGAAATATGTGATAGTTGGCTTCTAAAGGAGTTGTAAAAAGTGAGTTTGGAGTCAGATGGTATCAGTTTGGTGTCTGAAAATATCCAATTGACTGATGGACACTTGCTAGTTGACTTTTGTTGACACTTGCTAGTTGACTTGCTAGTCGACTTTTGTACATTTGCAATATGTTTCAACGGGGAGGTACCATGAGGAAAAAGCGACATGATGAAATTTCACGCAACGAGCGTTGGAGAGGAACCACTATCACTGCCCGGCCATCCTGAGGTCATCAGGACGTTGACTTTTGTATTTCTAAAGTATTTAAAGAATGCACGTTACATTTGCAATATGATTCAACATCACATCATATTGCAAATCTAACGTGCATTTGCAATATGATGTGATGTTGAATCATATTGCAAATGTAACGTACATTCTCTTAAATACTTTAGAAATGCAAAAGTCAACGGTCTGATGACCTCAGGATGGCCGGGCAGTGATAGTGGTTCCTCTCCATCGCTCGTTTCGTGAAATTTCATCATGTCGCTTTTTCCTCATGGTACCTCCCCGTTGAAACATATTGCAAATGTACAAAAGTCAACGAGCAAGTCAGTGTCCATCAGTCAAATAGATATTTTCAGACACCAAACTGATACCATCTGACTCCAAACTCACTTTTTCCAACTCCTTTAGATGCCAACTATAACATATTTCAGAGCAGGCCCAAAATTCACAGCGCCTTCCATTTAAACCATAATAAAACAAATAATACGTAGTTATGTTCTAGCTGCGGGTCCAGTTCACACATTATGTTTAGCCCTATGTGAAGCGACCTCGAATCCCAAGTTTCGGCTCGATAGGTCATTCGGTGTCCGAGCAAAACGCTAATTGGTGCTGAAAATCCACTGTTTTCATTGCCTTGCTACGGGGTCCTTGAATGAGCAATCAAACAGGCTCATTGGGGTCTGTCTTTATGGGCCGAGCCGGTTTCAACGCACCTAGTCTTGAGACTCTGGGACTTTTCTAAAGGTCGTCCGTTTCGTTGAGGTCAAATGAATTGAAAACATGGCAAATACACGAGGCTTTTTATCGATCCGAGAACCTTCTAGAGTCATATAATTCACTGTGCACAATCGACCTGAGGTCTAGAACAGGTTTGTAAATTTTCAGAACTCTAGGTCTGACGGTTCTTTAAAAGTTGGAACAAAAGTAACTACTGCAGGCACTGTCTGCCTCTTAGCCCCTCAGAGTGTCCCTCCATCATTTCTGTGTGGGTGTGTATTTTTATTTTTTTGAAATCTGATGGGATGAATGACTGATTTACAGTTCAGGAAGGTTGTCTATTCACATATATGAAGTTTTGGAAAGATTTGACATTTTTAACCCTTTGAAACAGCCCATTTGACACCAGTTATGGCACTTCCGGTTGTCACAGGAAGCTATAAATAAACACATATCATCACTGGAGTAGGCTGTTACAGAATCCTGAGTTTTAAGTCTGTATGTTAAAAATTGACTGATTTACATAGGGTTGAATGCACTATTTCTCTCAAACTGCAGGTTGGGTATGGCAAACACTTTTAGGGTGATTTAACCACTTCCGGTTGCTCCAGGAAGCTTAGAATCGACACAGGTAGACCTCATGGTGGCCTGATGGACTGACATCAAAGACAGGTTCATAAGACAATCATAACCCACATAGGCTTTAGGTTGAATTTAGAGGTGCAGTCAATGTATTCCAATGGGGAGACATTTCATTGTAAACTATTTGATGTAAACACCTTCTTTTAACTGTGAAGGGTTAATGCCACAAGGTCAGGGTTAGGCTTGCACAGATCGGGAGGACCTTAAGAACACTCCTGAGGTGAAATTGTGTTTCTAACCTTAACGGTTCTCTCTCTGTGTCCCAAAAGCAAATGAAATTGACATTGAGGTCAAAAGGTCATTTGTGTCCGTTCTCTTGTAACGGTCGCTGCGCTCAGACCGAGCGAGCTACGGTCAAGCGGGGCGTCTCGTTGAACTCGGCACGGCCTAGAGATAATAGTAATGCCATTGTGGGCTT
>NW_024059990.1:22500-29152 GCF_016432855.1 Salvelinus namaycush
AAATGCCAAGTGCCAAATGCCAAGTGCCAAGTGCCACAGGGCTCCAGGGGGGCAGTGCACACCTAATGTTACCCCGGTCAGAGTGCCTCTTGCCCGGCATAGTATTTAATGTGTGTAGCCCTTTATTCTTTAAAAATGACCCAGTCAGGGGTCTGGCACCTATGGCACTTATGAAAGGTTTAAAGTGCCAAGTGCCAAGTGCCAAGTGCCACAGGGCTCCAGGGGGGCAGTGCACACATAATGTTACCCCAGTCAAAGTGCCTCTAGCCCGGCATAGTATTTAATGTGTATAGCCCTGAAATCCTAAGTGCTTCTAGCTTACCCTATCCAATGTTGCCATCATGTGGACACTCACAGGTGGTTCGGGAATGATGTTCTAGCCCGGCATAGTATTTCTTGAAATCCTATGCAATTACCATTCCGTTCTAGCCCGGCATAGTATTTCATGAAATCCTATGCAATTACCATTCTATGACACTTATGGAAGTGCCAAGTGGCTCCATGGGCAGTGCACACGTAATTGTATCCCAGTCAAAGTGCCTCTAGCCCGGCATAGTATTTAATGTGTATAGCCCTAGGCATTACGGCATTCTGGCATTAACAACGACCTTGTTAGGGTTAGGGTTAGGGTTAGGGTAAGGGCATTACGGCATTCGGGTAAGGGCATTACGGCATTCTGGTAAGGGTTAGGCATTACGGCATGGGTTAGGCATTACGGCATGGGTTAGGCATTACGGCATGGGTTAGGGTTAATTATGGTACTTACCTTGTCATTGAAATCCGATCACCTCACCTGGGTCTCGAACCCCGATCTCCTGAGTGATAGTCGGGCGCTCTACACACTGAGCCAAGCACACTCCTGGGAGTAGAGCAGAAACTAGGTTGCCTTGGCCTTTCAAGACCTTCTTTAGGGGGGGTAAAATGAGAGCAATTAGTGTGCCTCACCTGGGTCTCGAACCCCGATCTCCTGAGTGATAGTCGGGCGCTCTACACACTGAGCCAAGCACACTCCTGGGAGTAGAGCAGAAACTAGGTTGCCTTGGCCTTTCAAGACCTTCTTTAGGGGGGGTAAAATGAGAGCAATTAGTGTGCCTCACCTGGGTCTCGAACCCCGATCTCCTGAGTGATAGTCGGGCGCTCTACACACTGAGCCAAGCACACTCCTGGGAGTAGAGCAGAAACTAGGTTGCCTTGGCCTTTCAAGACCTTCTTTAGGGGGGTAAAATGAGAGCAGTGAGTTCCCGTCACATGGGACTCGAACAGCCTCGAACATGATCGCTGGCTTAGGTCGTTCGGTGCTGTACCACCGCCATCAGTGTCCTGGGAGTTTAGCAGAAACTAGGTTGCCTTGGCCTTTCAAGACCTTCTTTAGGGGGGGTAAAATGAGAGCAATTAGTGTGCCTCACCTGGGTCTCGAACCCCGGTCTCCTGAGTGATAGTCGGGGGCTCTACACACTGAGCCAAGCACACTCATGGGAGTATAGCGGAAACTAGGTTGCCTTGGCCTTTCAAGACCTTCTTTAGGGGGGGTAAAATGAGGGCAATTAGTGTGCCTCACCTGGGTCTCGAACCCCGGTCTCCTGAGTGATAGTCGGGGGCTCTACACACTGAGCCAAGCACACTCATGGGAGTATAGCGGAAACTAGGTTGCCTTGGCCTTTCAAGACCTTCTTTAGGGGGGGTAAAATGAGAGCAATTAGTGTGCCTCACCTGGGTCTCGAACCCCGGTCTCCTGAGTGATAGTCGGGGGCTCTACACACTGAGCCAAGCACACTCATGGGAGTATAGCGGAAACTAGGTGGCCTTGGCCTTTCAATTTCCCTCCAGTCCAATTAACAATGCCACGCCTGTATCCACACCTGGCTATAATTAGGACCCATGATTAGAGTTCGGCTTCTTGGCAGACACAAACATACACGGAGGAAGGCAGGCAGGAGAGAGAAGCTATGTACAGCAAACAACGACATGACTGTGGACTTTGTACCAAGACGCATATCGCGCGGCTCGACAAACATTTTAAGACTGTCCATGGACTTAAGATTAAGACGTTATCATGGAAGCACGCTGTGCAATCTAGCCGGGTTTCGACTGATATAGAGCTGCCTAACAACGACATTGAACAGCGGCTGGAGCCCGGTGACGACTCTGGGTTTATGCAGTCTGTTGACAGCGATTGTTCCCCGGAGAAGCAACTGAGTGGCGAGAGTGAGCAGTCGGCGGTGCAGTCAACCAGTCCTATCGGTGGTGAACAACGCCCGGAACCGAGGGAGCAAGCCTGCGTCGTGTCGACATCCACCAACTCCGACAGTGATGAAGACGCCGGTGTGTCGCCAATGAATCAAGGTTGGAATACTCTAATTTTTAAAGACTATGCGACCTTTACTAATGGTATCAACCCTTCGGTTAAACGCATTGATAATAGTCGCAGCAGTCTGTCCCGAGTACGGGAATTCCTCTACATTATGTCCGAGGGCAAACTCGATGAAGGACTGTGTTTTCTGGACAGCTACATGCGTGTGTATGACTGGTATGGGCAGATTGAAGGCCGTGGTTTGGCACCATCCACGTTAAAAATGTACCGATCCGATGTTCGAAGTTTCCTGAAATATCTTATAGAGTTCCGGCCGCAAAATATGCAATGTGAAGTCAGTATGATTCGAAAAATGTTACTATGCTTTGCAAAGATGGACAGGAGTTCTAGGCAGAGTCAGGCAACGCACAAGGCACAATTTCGCAGACGCTGCAGGGACGAGGTGCTCAGCGCTGCTGATTTAAACCGATTTGTTGAGTTAAGTAATCAATCTATTCCTGCTGTTCTCAGTAGGCTGGAAGTGCGAGCCACCTCCTCTGACAGACGCAGGTTTGCGGCTCTCATGTCCAGCCGGTTGGCCATATTTAATGGCACTCGACGATCCCCAGTCACCATGTTCAGTGAGAGTGATTTTACAGAAGTATCCTTGGAAAGTGGGGGTTATCAGATGTGCGTTGCAAGCCACAAAACGAACTCCAGCTTCGGGGAGTGCAGAATAGTTCTATCGCAGGAGGAATACACTTGGCTTAAACAATTCCATGCGATCCGGCCTCATCTGAGTGGAATTACCCCAGACACAACACTCTTCTTTTTCACATCCTGCGGGAAACCATACCTTAATCTCTGTGCATTTGTGGGAAAGATTTTTGCAGAGTTCGGCATTGGAAGTAAAGTGACATTTGGAACAATTCGACGAAGCATTGCAACACTGAACTTTAACCATGGGTCGGTTACAGACCGGGGAACTGTGGCTGACCATATGTGTCACTCTCTGGAAACACAGTCACGTTACTACCGTTACCATAATTTGCCTCGTAACGCAAGCCAAGCTCGGACATTAATTGAGAGACAAATCAATCAATGAAGAACTCAAAATAAATATAATATTTTTGCAATTAATCCTTGTCTTTGTGTGTCATTTTCATTCTATTTCAATAGGAGCACCTAGTAACCCAAAAATAATACCAGGTGCACTCATTCGATTTCAATAGGAGCACCTGGTAACCCAAAAATAATACCAGGTGCACGGAGGGGAGGATGAGTACAGACCTTATTTTTTAAAAGCTCCATAAATCCCTTAGGCCGGTGGCCACTGACTTGTGCCCGTAGTATGGTGCTCCCATAGCGGGCATGGGTGTGGGCAGGCCCTTTAAATTCATTTTCATTCGATTTCTATAGCAGCACCTGGTAACCCAAACTAACATAAGGTGGTGTCAGTAGTGAGGATGCGGACAGACATTTTATATAAAAGCTCCATAAATCCCTTAGGCCGGTGGCCACTGACTTGTGCCCGTAGTATGGTGCTCCCATAGCGGGCATGGGTGTGGGCAGGCCCTTTAAATTCATTTTCATTCGATTTAAATAGGGGCACCTGGTAACCCAAAAAGAGGGCACTCTGTCGTTTTTCCTGAAAAGTTCAACTTAGAAAGTATTCAGACCTTATTTTTTAAAAGCTCCATAAATCCCTTAGGCCGGTGCCTACTGACTTGTGCCCGTAGTATGGTGCTCCCATAGCGGGCATGGGTGTGGGCAGGCCCTTTAAATTCATTTTCATTCGATTTAAATAGGGGCACCTGGTAACCCAAAAAGAGGGCACTCTGTCGTTTTTCCTGAAAAGTTCAACTTAGAAAGTATTCAGACCTTTTATATAAAAGCTCCATAAATCCCTTAGGCCGGTGCCTACTGACTTGTGCCCGTAGTATGGTGCTCCCATAGCGGGCATGGGTGTGGGCAGGCCCTTTAAATTCATTTTCATTCGATTTAAATAGGGGCACCTGGTAACCCAAACTAACATAAGGTGGTGTCAGTAGTGAGGATGCGGACAGACATTTTATATAAAAGCTCCATAAATCCCTTAGGCCGGTGGCCACTGACTTGTGCCCGTAGTATGGTGCTCCCATAGCGGGCATGGGTGTGGGCAGGCCCTTTAAATTCATTTTCATTCGATTTAAATAGGGGCACCTGGTAACCCAAAAAGAGGGCACTCTGTCGTTTTTCCTGAAAAGTTCAACTTAGAAAGTATTCAGACCTTATTTTTTAAAAGCTCCATAAATCCCTTAGGCCGGTGCCTACTGACTTGTGCCCGTAGTATGGTGCTCCCATAGCGGGCATGGGTGTGGGCAGGCCCTTTAAATTCATTTTCATTCGATTTAAATAGGGGCACCTGGTAACCCAAAAAGAGGGCACTCTGTCGTTTTTCCTGAAAAGTTCAACTTAGAAAGTATTCAGACCTTTTATATAAAAGCTCCATAAATCCCTTAGGCCGGTGCCTACTGACTTGTGCCCGTAGTATGGTGCTCCCATAGCGGGCATGGGTGTGGGCAGGCCCTTTAAATTCATTTTCATTCGATTTCAATAGGGGCACCTGGTAACCCAAACTAACATAAGGTGGTGTCAGTAGTGAGGATGCGGACAGACATTTTATATAAAAGCTCCATAAATCCCTTAGGCCGGTGGCCACTGACTTGTGCCCGTAGTATGGTGCTCCCATAGCGGGCATGGGTGTGGGCAGGCCCTTTAAATTCATTTTCATTCGATTTAAATAGGGGCACCTGGTAACCCAAAAAGAGGGCACTCTGTCGTTTTTCCTGAAAAGTTCAACTTAGAAAGTATTCAGACCTTATTTTTTAAAAGCTCCATAAATCCCTTAGGCCGGTGCCTACTGACTTGTGCCCGTAGTATGGTGCTCCCATAGCGGGCATGGGTGTGGGCAGGCCCTTTAAATTCATTTTCATTCGATTTAAATAGGGGCACCTGGTAACCCAAAAAGAGGGCACTCTGTCGTTTTTCCTGAAAAGTTCAACTTAGAAAGTATTCAGACCTTTTATATAAAAGCTCCATAAATCCCTTAGGCCGGTGCCTACTGACTTGTGCCCGTAGTATGGTGCTCCCATAGCGGGCATGGGTGTGGGCAGGCCCTTTAAATTCATTTTCATTCGATTTAAATAGGGGCACCTGGTAACCCAAACTAACATAAGGTGGTGTCAGTAGTGAGGATGCGGACAGACATTTTATATAAAAGCTCCATAAATCCCTTAGGCCGGTGGCCACTGACTTGTGCCCGTAGTATGGTGCTCCCATAGCGGGCATGGGTGTGGGCAGGCCCTTTAAATTCATTTTCATTCGATTTAAATAGGGGCACCTGGTAACCCAAAAAGAGGGCACTCTGTCGTTTTTCCTGAAAAGTTCAACTTAGAAAGTATTCAGACCTTATTTTTTAAAAGCTCCATAAATCCCTTAGGCCGGTGCCTACTGACTTGTGCCCGTAGTATGGTGCTCCCATAGCGGGCATGGGTGTGGGCAGGCCCTTTAAATTCATTTTCATTCGATTTAAATAGGGGCACCTGGTAACCCAAAAAGAGGGCACTCTGTCGTTTTTTCCTGAAAAGTTCAACTTAGAAAGTATTCAGACCTTTTATATAAAAGCTCCATAAATCCCTTAGGCCGGTGCCTACTGACTTGTGCCCGTAGTATGGTGCTCCCATAGCGGGCATGGGTGTGGGCAGGCCCTTTAAATTCATTTTCATTCGATTTCAATAGGGGCACCTGGTAACCCAAACTAACATAAGGTGGTGTCAGTAGTGAGGATGCGGACAGACATTTTATATAAAAGCTCCATAAATCCCTTAGGCCGGTGGCCACTGACTTGTGCCCGTAGTATGGTGCTCCCATAGCGGGCATGGGTGTGGGCAGGCCCTGTAAATTTCATTTTCATTCGATTTAAATAGGGGCACCTGGTAACCCAAAAAGAGGGCACTCTGTCGTTTTTCCTGAAAAGTTAGAACTTAGAAAGTATTCAGACCTTATTTTTTAAAAGCTCCATAAATCCCTTAGGCCGGTGCCTACTGACTTGTGCCCGTAGTATGGTGCTCCCATATCGGGCATGGGTGTGGGCAGGCCCTTAAAATTCATTTTCATTCGATTTAAATAGGGGCACCTGGTAACCCAAAAAGAGGGCACTCTGTCGTTTTTCCTGAAAAGTTCAACTTAGAAAGTATTCAGACCTTTTATATAAAAGCTCCATAAATCCCTTAGGCCGGTGCCTACTGACTTGTGCCCGTAGTATCTGTGCTCCCTAGCGGGCATGGGTGTGGGCAGGCCCTTTAAATTCATTTTCATTCG
>NW_024059991.1:0-29145 GCF_016432855.1 Salvelinus namaycush
CGGTAGTCATGAGTGATACGGGGCGGTAGTCATGAGTGATACGGGCGGTAGTCATGAGTGATACGGGGCGGTAGTCATGAGTGATACGGGGTGGTAGTCATGAGTGATACGGGGCGGTAGTCATGAGTGATACGGGGCGGTAGTCATGAGTAATACGGGGCGGTCGTCATGAGTGATACGGGGCGGTAGTCATGAGTGATACGGGCGGTCGTCATGAGTGATACGGGGCGGTAGTCATGAGTGATACGGGGCGGGGTAGTCATGAGTGATACGGGGCGGTCGTCATGAGTGATACGGGCGGTCGTCATGAGTGATACGGGGTGGTAGTCATGAGTGATACGGGGCGGTAGTCATGAGTGATACGGGGCGGTAGTCATGAGTAATACGGGGCGGTAGTCATGAGTGATACGGGGCGGTAGTCATGAGTGATACGGGGCGGTAGTCATGAGTGATACGGGGCGGTAGTCATGAGTGATACGGGGCGGTAGTCATGAGTAATACGGGGCGGTAGTCATGAGTGATACGGGGCGGTACTCATGAGTGATACGGGGTGGTAGTCCTGAGTGATACGGGCGGTAGTCATGAGTGATACGGGGCGGTAGTCATGAGTGATACTGGGGTGGTAGTCATGAGTGATACGGGGCGGTAGTCATGAGTGATACGGGGCGGTAGTCATGAGTGATACCGGGGGCGGTAGTCATGAGTGATACGGGGCGGTAGTCATGAGTGATACGGGAGGTAGTCATGAGTGATACGGGGCAGTCGTCATGAGTGATACGGGGCGGTAGTCATGAGTGATACGGGGCGGTCGTCATGAGTGATACGGGGTGGTAGTCATGAGTGATACGGGGTGGTATTCATGAGTGATACGGGCGGTAGTCATGAGTGATACGGGCGGTAGTCATAAGTGATACGGGGCGGTAGTCATAAGTGATACGGGGCGGTCGTCATGAGTTATACGGGGCGGTCGTCATGAGTGATAAGGGCGGTCGTCATGAGTGATACGGGCGGTCGTCATGAGTTTATACGGGGCGGTCGTCATGAGTGATACGGGCGGTCGTCATGAGTGATAGGGCGGTCGTCATGAGTGATACGGGGCGGTCGTCATGAGTGATACGGGTGGCGGTCGTCATGAGTGATACGGGCGGTCGTCATGAGTGATACGGGCGGTCGTCATGAGTGATACGGCGGTCGCCATGAGTGATATGGCGCGGTAGTCATGAGTGATACGGGGCGGTAGTCATGAGTGATACGGGCGGTCGTCATGAGTGATACGGGGCGGTAGTCATGAGTGATACGGGGCGGTAGTCATGAGTGATACGGGGCGTAGTCATGAGTGATACGGGGCGGTAGTCATGAGTGATACGGGGCGGTAGTCATGAGTGATACGGGCGGTAGTCATGAGTGATACGGGGCGGTAGTCATGAGTGATACGGGGCGGTAGTCATGAGTGATACGGGGCGGTAGTCATGAGTGATACGGGGCGGTAGTCATGAGTGTACGGGGCGGTAGTCATGAGTTATACGGGGCGGTAGTCATGAGTGATACGGGGCGGTAATCATGAGTGATACGGGGCGGTAGTCATGAGTGGTTACGGGGCGGTAGTCATGAGTGATACGGGGCGGTAGTCATGAGTGATACGGGGCGGTAGTCATGAGTGATACGGGGCGGTAGTCATGAGTGATACGGGGCGGTAGTCATGAGTGATACGGGGCGGTAGTCATGAGTGATAAGGGGCGGTAGTCATGAGTGATACGGGCGGTCGTCATGAGTTATACGGGGCGGTAGTCATGAGTGATACGGGGCGGTAGTCATGAGTGATACGGGGCGGTCGTCATGAGTGATACGGGGCGGTAGTCATGAGTGATACGGGGCGGTACTCATGAGTGATACGGGGCGGTAGTCATGAGTGATACGGGGCGGTAGTCATGAGTGATACGGGGCTGGTCGTCATGATGATACGGGCGGCGTCATGAGTGATACGGGGTCGGTAGTCATGAGTGATACGGGGCGGTAGTCATGAGTGATACGGGGCGGTAGTCATGAGTGATCATGCGGTATCATGAGTGATACGGGGCGGTAGTCATGAGTGATACGGGGCGGTAGTCATGAGTTATACGGGGCGGTAGTCATGAGTGATACGGGGCGGTAGTCATGAGTTATACGGGGCGGTAGTCATGAGTGATACGGGGCGGTAGTCATGAGTGATACGGGGCGGTAGTCATACGTGATACGGGGCGGTAGTCATGAGTGATACGGGGCGGTAGTCATGAGTGATACGGGGCAGTCGTCATGAGTGATACGGGGTGGTAGTCATGAGTGATACGGGGTGGTAGTCATGAGTGATACGGGCGGTCGTCATGAGTGATACGGGCGGTCGTCATGAGTGATACGGGCGGTCGTCATGAGTGATACGGGGCGGTCGTCATGAGTGATACGGGCGGTCGTCATGAGTGATACGGGCGGTCGTCATGAGTGATACGGGCGGTCGTCATGAGTGATACGGCGCGGTAGTCATGAGTGATACGGGGCGGTAGTCATGAGTGATACGGGGCGGTAGTCATGAGTGATACGGGGCGGTAGTCATGAGTGATACGGGGCGGTAGTCATGAGTGATACGGGGCGGTAGTCATGAGTGATACGGGGCGGTAGTCATGAGTGATACGGGGCGGTAGTCATGAGTGATACGGGGCGGTAGTCATGAGTGATACGGGGCGGTAGTCATGAGTGATACGGGGCGGTAGTCATGAGTGATACGGGCGGTAGTCATGAGTGATAAGGGCGGTCGTCATGAGTGATACGGGCGGTCGTCATGAGTGATACGGGGCGGTCGTCATGAGTGATACGGGCTGGTCGTCATGAGTGATACGGGCGGTCGTCATGAGTGATACGGCGGCGGTAGTCATGAGTGATACGGGGCGGTAGTCATGAGTGATACGGGCGGTAGTCATGAGTGATACGGGCGGTAGTCATGAGTGATACGGGGCGGTAGTCATGAGTGATACGGGGCGGTAGTCATGAGTGATACGGGGCGGTAGTCATGAGTGATACGGGGCGGTAGTCATGAGTGTACGGGGCGGTAGTCATGAGTGATACGGGGCGGTAGTCATGAGTGATACGGGGCGGTAGTCATGAGTGATAAGGGGCGGTCGTCATGAGTGATACGGGCGGTCGTCATGAGTTATACGGGGCGGTAGTCATGAGTGATACGGGCGGTAGTCATGAGTGATACGGGGCGGTCGTCATGAGTGATAAGGGGCGGTAGTCATGAGTGATACGGGGCGGGTACTCATGAGTGATACGGGGCGGTAGTCATGAGTGATACGGGGCGGTAGTCATGAGTGATACGGGGCGGTAGTCATGAGTGATACGGGCGGTAGTCATGAGTGATACGGGGCGGTGATACGGGGCGGTAGTCATGAGTGATACGGGGCGGTAGTCATGAGTGATACGGGGCGGTAGTCATGAGTGATACGGGGCGGTAGTCATGAGTGATACGGGGCGGTAGTCATGAGTGATACGGGGCGGTAGTCATGAGTGATACGGGCGGTAGTCATGAGTGATACGGGGCGGTAGTCATGAGTGATACGGGCGGTAGTCATGAGTGATACGGGGCGGTAGTCATGAGTGATACGGGGCGGTAGTCATGAGTGATACGGGGCGGTAGTCATGAGTGATACGGGGTGGTAGTCATGAGTGATACGGGGCGGTAGTCATGAGTGATACGGGGCGGTAGTCATGAGTAATACGGGGCGGTCGTCATGAGTGATACGGGGCGGTAGTCATGAGTGATACGGGCGGTCGTCATGAGTGATACGGGGCGGTAGTCATGAGTGATACGGGGCGGTAGTCATGAGTGATACGGGGCGGTCGTCATGAGTGATACGGGGCGGTCGTCATGAGTGATACGGGGGCTGGTAGTCATGAGTGATACGGGGCTGGTAGTCATGAGTGATACGGGGCGGTAGTCATGAGTGATACGGGGCGGTAGTCATGAGTAATACGGGGCGGTAGTCATGAGTGATACGGGGCGGTAGTCATGAGTGATACGGGGCGGTAGTCATGAGTGATACGGGGCGGTAGTCATGAGTGATACGGGGCGGTAGTCATGAGTAATACGGGGCGGTAGTCATGAGTGATACGGGGCGGTACTCATGAGTGATACGGGGTGGTAGTCCTGAGTGATACGGGCGGTAGTCATGAGTGATACGGGGCGGTAGTCATGAGTGATACGGGGTGGTAGTCATGAGTGATACGGGGCGGTAGTCATGAGTGATACGGGGCGGTAGTCATGAGTGATACGGGGCGGTAGTCATGAGTGATACGGGGCGGTAGTCATGAGTGATACGGGGAGGTAGTCATGAGTGATACGGGGCAGTCGTCATGAGTGATACGGGGCGGTAGTCATGAGTGATACGGGGCGGTCGTCATGAGTGATACGGGGTGGTAGTCATGAGTGATACGGGGTGGTAGTCATGAGTGATACGGGCGGTAGTCATGAGTGATACGGGCGGTAGTCATAAGTGATACGGGGCGGTAGTCATAAGTGATACGGGGCGGTCGTCATGAGTTATACGGGGCGGTCGTCATGAGTGATAAGGGCGGTCGTCATGAGTGATACGGGCGGTCGTCATGAGTTATACGGGGCGGTCGTCATGAGTGATACGGGCGGTCGTCATGAGTGATACGGGCGGTCGTCATGAGTGATACGGGGCGGTCGTCATGAGTGATACGGGGCGGTCGTCATGAGTGATACGGGCGGTCGTCATGAGTGATACGGGCGGTCGTCATGAGTGATACGGGCGGTCGCCATGAGTGATATGGCGCGGTAGTCATGAGTGATACGGGGCGGTAGTCATGAGTGATACGGGCGGTCGTCATGAGTGATACGGGGCGGTAGTCATGAGTGATACGGGGCGGTAGTCATGAGTGATACGGGCGGTAGTCATGAGTGATACGGGGCGGTAGTCATGAGTGATACGGGGCGGTAGTCATGAGTGATACGGGCGGTAGTCATGAGTGATACGGGGCGGTAGTCATGAGTGATACGGGGCGGTAGTCATGAGTGATACGGGGCGGTAGTCATGAGTGATACGGGGCGGTAGTCATGAGTGATACGGGGCGGTAGTCATGAGTTATACGGGGCGGTAGTCATGAGTGATACGGGGCGGTAATCATGAGTGATACGGGGCGGTAGTCATGAGTGATACGGGGCGGTAGTCATGAGTGATACGGGGCGGTAGTCATGAGTGATACGGGGCGGTAGTCATGAGTGATACGGGGCGGTAGTCATGAGTGATACGGGGCGGTAGTCATGAGTGATACGGGGCGGTAGTCATGAGTGATAAGGGGCGGTAGTCATGAGTGATACGGGGCGGTCGTCATGAGTTATACGGGGCGGTAGTCATGAGTGATACGGGGCGGTAGTCATGAGTGATACGGGGCGGTCGTCATGAGTGATACGGGGCGGTAGTCATGAGTGATACGGGGCGGTACTCATGAGTGATACGGGGCGGTAGTCATGAGTGATACGGGGCGGTAGTCATGAGTGATACGGGGCGGTAGTCATGAGTGATACGGGGCGGTAGTCATGAGTGATACGGGGCGGTAGTCATGAGTGATACGGGGCGGTAGTCATGAGTGATACGGGGCGGTAGTCATGAGTGATACGGGGCGGTAGTCATGAGTGATACGGGGCGGTAGTCCATGAGTGATACGGGGCGGTAGTCATGAGTGATACGGGCGGTAGTCATGAGTGATACGGGGCGGTAGTCATGAGTGATACGGGCGGTAGTCATGAGTGATACGGGGCGGTAGTCATGAGTGATACGGGGCGGTAGTCATGAGTGATACGGGGCGGTAGTCATGAGTGATACGGGGTGGTAGTCATGAGTGATACGGGGCGGTAGTCATGAGTGATACGGGGCGGTAGTCATGAGTAATACGGGGCGGTCGTCATGAGTGATACGGGGCGGTAGTCATGAGTGATACGGGCGGTCGTCATGAGTGATACGGGGCGGTAGTCATGAGTGATACGGGGCGGTAGTCATGAGTGATACGGGGCGGTCGTCATGAGTGATACGGGCGGTCGTCATGAGTGATACGGGGTGGTAGTCATGAGTGATACGGGGCGGTAGTCATGAGTGATACGGGGCGGTAGTCATGAGTAATACGGGGCGGTAGTCATGAGTGATACGGGGCGGTAGTCATGAGTGATACGGGGCGGTAGTCATGAGTGATACGGGGCGGTAGTCATGAGTGATACGGGGCGGTAGTCATGAGTAATACGGGGCGGTAGTCATGAGTGATACGGGGCGGTACTCATGAGTGATACGGGGTGGTAGTCATGAGTGATACGGGGCGGTAGTCATGAGTGATACGGGGCGGTAGTCATGAGTGATACGGGGCGGTAGTCATGAGTGATACGGGGCGGTAGTCATGAGTGATACGGGGCGGTAGTCATGAGTGATACAGGGCATCAGAGTAAGTGTTTAGCCTGATAGCTAATGTTTTTATATGGGCATCATTTCATATAGAGCTGTTGTGTAGCTTTACCTCATCCACTACCTCATTCGAACAGCCAAGCATCATGGAGCCTGTAGTAATCTCAGTATTCTAACAACCAAGCATCATGGAGCCTGTAGTAATCTCAGTATTCTAACAACCAAGCATCATGGAGCCTGTAGTAATTGAATAATTTTGGTTAATTTGGATAACTAGGGCCACTAAAAACTTTCTCTAGAGTCGTGGAGACCAGCTGTGGAACGTTCCTTTAACTCTCTCTTTTCAAAGCCACCTCTTAAAACCGCTTTTCACAGATTTGATGAAGCGCAAGAATGAAATGCGACGAAGTGAGACGGGATCAAGAGGTCAAGTTTGCTCAGCCATAACGTGATATCAAAATGACTGTATAGTAAAAGCCTGTTTCTACCAGTAGAATAGAACCCAATGGAACAGTTTTGTGCTCTCAGTTGTCCAGCAAGGGAACAGCTCTCGGCATAATGGAATATCACACCAGGACACTATTTCACAGGTAGTGGTACCCTCTATTACACTGAAGCTGGAGGTTAATTGCCTGACAGACTGGATATTTTGAAAGTGTATAGCATCTTGTACCGTGTTTACTATCAGTAAAGCCAGTTACTCACCTCCCTCTCTCAGCAATCTGGCCATCTTGGACGACCAGGATCTGATCTGATCCAATGATGGTCGACAATCTGAAACAAAACACAATAACATGCACTTCAGCAAGAATGACTTGGTTAGAACCAGCATCGGTGTAGAATGGAACACTATAAGAATGACTTGGTTAGAACCAACAGAATGGAACACTATAGGAATGACTTGATTAGAACCAACAGAATGGAACACTATAAGAATGACTTGGTTAGAACCAACAGAATGGAACACTATAAGAATGACTTGGTTAGAACCAACAGAATGGAACACTATAAGAATGACTTGGTTAGAACCAACAGAATGGAACACTATAAGAATGACTTGGTTAGAACCAGCATCGGTGTAGAATGGAACACTATAAGAATGACTTGGTTAGAACCAACAGAATGGAACACTATAAGAATGACTTGGTTAGAACCAGCATCGGTGTAGAATGGAACACTATAAGAATGACTTGGTTAGAACCAGCAGAATGGAACACTATAAGAATGACTTGGTTAGAACCAGCATCGGTGTAGAATGGAACACTATAAGAATGACTTGGTTAGAACCAACAGAATGGAACACTATATCAATCAATCAATCAAGTTTATTTTATATAGCCCTTCGTACATCAGCTAATATCTCGAAGTGCTGTACAGAAACCCAGCCTAAAACCCCAAACAGCAAGCAATGCAGGTGTAGAAGCACGGTGGCTAGGAAAAACTCCCTAGAAAGGCCAAAACCTAGGAAGAAACCTAGAGAGGAACCAGGCTATGAGGGGTGGCCAGTCCTCTTCTGGCTGTGCCGGGTGGAGATTATAACAGAACATGGCCAAGATGTTCAAAATGTTCATAAATGACAAGCATGGTCAAATAATAATCAGGAATAAATGTCAGTTGGCTTTTCATAGCCGATAATTAAGTGTTGAAAACAGCATGTCTGGGACAAGTAGGGGTTCCATAACCGCAGGCAGAACAGTTGAAACTGGGACAGCAGCAAGGCCAGGTGGACTGGGGACAGCAAGGAGTCATCATGCCCGGTAGTCCTGACGTATGGTCCTGGGGCTCAGTTCCTCCGAGAGAGAGAAAGAAAGAGAGAAGGAGAGAATTAGAGAGAGCCAAGATGTTCAAAATGTTCATAAATGACAAGCATGGTCAAATAATAATCAGGAATAAATGTCAGTTGGCTTTTCATAGCCGATCATTAAGAGTTGAAAACAGCAGGTCTGGGACAGGTAGGGGTTCCATAACTGCAGGCAGAACAGTTGAAACTGGAACAGCAGCAAGGCCAGGTGGACTGGGGACAGCAAGGAGTCATCATGCCCAGTAGTCCTGACGTATGGTCCTAGGGCTCAGGTCCTCCGAGAGAGAGAAAGAAAGAGAGAAGGAGAGAATTAGAGAGAGCATACTTAAATTCACACAGGACACTGGATAAGACAGGAGAAGTACTCCAGATATAACCAACTGGCCCTAGCCCCCAAACACAAACTACTGCAGCATAAATACTGGAGGCTGAGACAGGAGGGGTCAGGAGACACTGTGGCCCCATCCGATGATACCCCCGGACAGGGCCAAACAGGAAGGATATAACCCCACCCACTTTGCCAAAGCACAGCCCCCGCACCACTAGAGGGATATCTTCAACCACCAACTTACAATCCTGAGACAAGGCCGAGTATAGCCCACAAAGATCTCCACCACAGCACAAACCAAGGGGGGGCGCCAACCCAGACAGGAAAATCATGTCAGTAACTCAACCCACTCAAGTGACGCACCCCTCCTAGGGACGGCATGAAAGAGCACCAGTAAGCCAGTGACTCAGCCCCTGTAATAGGGTTAGAGGTAGAGAATCCCAGTGGAGGGGAACCGGCCAGGCAGAGACAGCAAGGGCGGTTCGTTGCTCCAGAGCCTTTCCGTTCACCTTCACACTCCTGGGCCAGACTACACTCAATCATATGACCTACTGAAGAGATAAGTCTTCAGTAAAGACTTAAAGGTTGAAACCGAGTCTGCGTCTCTCACATGGGTAGGCAGACCATTCCATAAAAATGGAGATCTATAGGAGAAAGCCCTGCCTCCAGCTGTTTGCTTAGAAATTCTAGGGACAATTAGGAGGCCTGCGTCTTGTGACCGTAGCGTACGTGTAGGTATGTACGGCAGGACCAACTTGGAAAGATAGGTAGGAGCAAGCCCATGTAACGCTTTATAGGTTAACAGTAAAACCTTGAAATCAGCCCTTGCCTTAACAGGAAGCCAGTGTAGGGAAGCTAGCACTGGAGTAATATGATCAAATTTCTTGGTTCTAGTCAGGATTCTAGCAGCCGTATTTAGCACTAACTGAAGTTTATTTAGTGCTTTATCCGGGTAGCCGGAAAGTAGAGCATTGCAGTAGTCTAACCTTGAAGTAACAAATGCATGGATTAATTTTTCTGCATCATTTTTGGACAGAAAATTTCTGATTTTTGCAATGTTACGTAGATGGAAAAAAGCTGTCCTTGAAACAGTCTTGATATGTTCGTCAAAAGAGAGATCAGTGTCAAGAGTAACGCCGAGGTCCTTCACAGTTTTATTTGAGACGACTTTACAACCATCAAGATTAATTTTCAGATTTAACAGAAGATCTCTTTGTTTCTTGGGACCTAGAACAAGCATCTCTGTTTTGTCCGAGTTTAAAAGTAGAAAGTTTTCAGCCATCCACTTCCTTATGTCTGAAACACAGGCTTCTAGCGAGGGCAATTTTGGGGCTTCACCATGTTTCATTGAAATGTACAGCTGTGTGTCATCCGCATAGCAGTGAAAGTTAACATTATGTTTTTGAATAACATCCCCAAGAGGTAAAATATATAGTGAAAACAATAGTGGTCCTAAAACGGAACCTTGAGGAACACCGAAATGTACAGTTGATTTGTCAGAGGACAAACCATTCACAGAGACAAACTGATATCTTTCCGACAGATAAGATCTAAACCAGGCCAGAACTTGTCCGTGTAGACCAATTTGGGTTTCCAGTCTCTCCAAAAGAATGTGGTGATCGATGGTGTCAAAGGCAGCACTAAGGTCTAGTAGCACGAGGACAGATGCAGAGCCTCGGTCTGACGCCATTAAAAGGTCATTTACCACCTTCACAAGTGCAGTCTCGGTGCTATGATGGGGTCTAAAACCAGACTGAAGCATTTCGTATACATTGTTTGTCTTCAGGAAGGCAGTGAGTTGCTGCGCAACAGCTTTTTCTAAAATTTTTGAGAGGAATGGAAGATTCGATATAGGCCGATAGTTTTTTATATTTTCCGGGTCAAGGTTTGGCTTTTTCAAGAGAGGCTTTATTACTGCCACTTTTAGTGAGTTTGGTACACATCCGGTGAATAGAGAGCCGTTTATTATGTTCAACATAGGAGGGCCAAGCACATGAAGCAGCTCTTTCAGTAGTTTAGTTGGAATAGGATCCAGTATGCAGCTTGAAGGTTTAGAGGCCATGATTATTTTCATCATTGTGTCAAGAGATATAGTACTAAAACACTTAAGTGTCTCTCCCGATCCCAGGCCCTGGCAGAGCTGTGCAGATCCAGGACAGCTAAGCCCTGGAGGAATACGCAGATTTAAAGAGGAGTCCGTAATTTCCTTTCTAATGATCATGATCTTTTCCTCAAAGAAGTTCATTAATTTATTACTGCTGAAGTGAAAGCCATCCTCTCTTGGGGAATGCTGCTTTTTAGTTAGCTTTGCAACAGTATCAAAAATACATTTTGGATTGTTCTTATTTTCCTCAATTAAGTTGGAAAAGTAGGATGATCGAGCAGCAGTGAGGGCTCTTCGATACTGCACGGTACTGTCTTTCCAAGCTAGTCGGAAGACTTCCAGTTTGGTGTGGCGCCATTTCCGTTCCAATTTTCTGGAAGCTTGCTTCAGAGCTCGGGTATTTTCTGTATACCAGGGAGCTAGTTTCTTATGACAAATGTTTTTCGTTTTTAGGGGTGCAACTGCATCTAGGGTATTGCGCAAGGTTAAATTGAGTTCCTCAGTTAGGTGGTTAACTGATTTTTGTCCTCTGACGTCCTTGGGTAGGCAGAAGGAGTCTGGAAGGGCATCAAGGAATTTTTGTGTTGTCTGAGAATTTATAGCACGACTTTTGATGCTCCTTGGTTGGAGTCTGAGCAGATTATTTGTTGCGATTTCAAACGTAATAAAATGGTGGTCCGATAGTCCAGGATTATGAGGAAAAACATTAAGAGCTACAACATTTATTCCATGGGACAAAACTAGGTCCAGAGTATGACTGTGGCAGTGAGTAGGTCCAGAGACATGTTGGACAAAACCCACTGAGTCGATGATGGCTCCGAAAGCCTTTTGGAGTGGGTCTGTGGACTTTTCCATATGAATATTAAAATCACCAAAAATTTGAATATTATCTGCTATGACTACAAGGTCCGATAGGAATTCAGGGAACTCAGAGAGGAACGCTGTATATGGCCCAGGAGGCCTGTAAACAGTAGCTATAAAAAGTGATTGAGTAGGCTGCATAGATTTCATGACTAGAAGCTCAAAAGACGAAAACGTCATTTTCTTTTTTGTAAATTTAAATTTGCTATCGTAAATGTTAGCAACACCTCCGCCTTTGCGGGATGCACGGGGGATATGGTCACTAGTGTAACCAGGAGGTGAGGCCTCATTTAACACAGTAAATTCATCAGGCTTAAGCCATGTTTCAGTAAGGCCAATCACATCAAGATTATGATCAGTGATTAGTTCATTGACTATGACTGCCTTTGAAGTGAGGGATCTAACATTAAGTAGCTCTATTTTGAGATGTGAGGTATCACGATCTCTTTCAATAATGGCAGGAATGGAGGAGGTCTTTATCCTAATGAGATTGCTAAGGCGAACACCGCCATGTTTAGTTTTGCCCAACCTAGGTCGAGGCACAGACACAGTCTCAATGGGGATGGCTGAGCTGACTACACTGACTATGCTAGTGGCAGACTCCACTAAGCTGGCAGGTTGGCTAACAGCCTGCTGCCTGGCCTGCACCCTATTTCATTGTGGAGTTAGAGCCCTGTCTATGTTGGTAGATAAGATGAGAGCACCCCTCCAGCTAGGATGGAGTCCGTCACTCCTCAGCAGGTCAGGCTTGGTCCTGTTTGTGGGTGAGTCCCAGAAAGAGGGCCAATTATCTACAAATTCTATCTTTTGGGAGGGGCAGAAAACAGTTTTCAACCAGCAATTGAGAATGACTTGGTTAGAACCAGCATCGGTGTAGAATGGAACACTATAAGAATGACTTGTATTAGATGCTAGTGGTGCTATCATCTTACGGTATTAGATGCTAGTGGTGCTATCATCTAAACGGTATTAGATGCTAGTGGTGCTATCACCTTAACGGTATTAGATGCTAGTGGTGCTATCATCTTAACGGTATTAGATGCTAGTGGTGCTATCATCTTAACGGTATTAGATGCTAGTGGTGCTATCATCTTAACGGTATTAGATGCTAGTGGTGCTATCATCTTAACGGTATTAGATGCTAGTGGTGCTACCATCTTAACGGTATTAGATGCTAGTGGTGCTACCATCTTAACGGTATTAGATGCTAGTGGTGCTATCATCTTAACGGCATTAGATGCTAGTGGTGCTATCATCTTAACGGCATTAGATGCTAGTGGTGCTATCATCTTAACGGCATTAGATGCTAGTGGTGCTATCATCATAACGGCATTAGATGCTAGTGGTGCTATCATCTTAACGGCATTAGATGCTAGTGGTGCTACCATCTTAACGGTATTAGATGCTAGTGGTGCTATCATCTTAACGGTATTAGATGCTAGTGATGCTATCATCTTAACGGTATTAGATGCTAGTGGTGCTATCATCTTAACGGTATTAGATGCTAGTGGTGCTATCATCTTAACGGTATTAGATGCTAGTGGTGCTATCATCTAAACGGTATTAGATGCTAGTGGTGCTATCATCTTAACGGTATTAGATGCTAGTGGTGCTATCATCTAAACGGTATTAGATGCTAGTGGTGCTATCATCTTAACGTAATTAGATGCTAGTGGTGCTATCATCTTAACGGTATTAGATGCTAGTGGTGCTATCATCTTAACGGTATTAGATGCTAGTGGTGCTATCACCTTAACGGTATTAGATGCTAGTGGTGCTATCACCTTAACGGTATTAGATGCTAGTGGTGCTATCATCTTAACGGTATTAGATGCTAGTGGTGCTATCATCTTAACGGTATTAGATGCTAGTGGTGCTATCATCTTAACGGTATTAGATGCTAGTGGTGCTATCATCTTAACGGTATTAGATGCTAGTGGTGCTATCATCTTAACGGTATTAGATGCTAGTGGTGCTATCATCTTAACGGTATTAGATGCTAGTGGTGCTATCATCTTAACGGTATTAGATGCTAGTGGTGCTATCATCTTAACGGTATTAGATGCTAGTGGTGCTATCATCTTAACGGTATTAGATGCTAGTGGTGCTATCATCTTAACGGTATTAGATGCTAGTGGTGCTATCATCTTAACGGTATTAGATGCTAGTGGTGCTATCATCTTAACGGTATTAGATGCTAGTGGTGCTATCATCTTAACGGTATTAGATGCTAGTGGTGCTATCATCTT
Organism: Salvelinus namaycush; assembly: GCF_016432855.1. Lineage (NCBI taxonomy): Eukaryota > Metazoa > Chordata > Actinopteri > Salmoniformes > Salmonidae > Salvelinus > Salvelinus namaycush. The sequence continues at coordinate 13,787 of NW_024059991.1, forward strand.
AACGGCATTAGATGCTAGTGGTGCTATCATCTTAACGGCATTAGATGCTAGTGGTGCTATCATCTTAACGGCATTAGATGCTAGTGGTGCTATCATCTTAACGGCATTAGATGCTAGTGGTGCTATCATCTTAACGGCATTAGATGCTAGTGGTGCTATCATCATAACGGCATTAGATGCTAGTGGTGCTATCATCTTAACGGCATTAGATGCTAGTGGTGCTACCATCTTAACGGCATTAGATGTTAGTGGTGCTATCATCTTAACAGCATTAGATGCTAGTGGTGCTATCATCTTAACGGCATTAGATGCTAGTGGTGCTATCATCTTAACGGCATTAGATGCTAGTGGTGCTATCATCTTAACGGTATTAGATGCTAGTGGTGCTATCATCTTAACGGTATTAGATGCTAGTGGTGCTATCATCTTAACGGTATTAGATGCTAGTGGTGCTATCATCTTAACGGTATTAGATGCTAGTGGTGCTATCATCTTAACGGTATTAGATGCTAGTGGTGCTATCATCTTAACGGTATTAGATGCTAGTGGTGCTATCATCTTAACGGTATTAGATGCTAGTGGTGCTATCATCTTAACGGTATTAGATGCTAGTGGTGCTATCATCTTAACGGTATTAGATGCTAGTGGTGCTATCATCTTAACGGTATTAGATGCTAGTGGTGCTATCATCTTAACGGTATTAGATGCTAGTGGTGCTATCATCTTAACGGTATTAGATGCTAGTGGTGCTATCATCTTAACGGTATTAGATGCTAGTGGTGCTATCATCTTAACGGTATTAGATGCTAGTGGTGCTATCATCTTAACGGTATTAGATGCTAGTGGTGCTATCATCTTAACGGTATTAGATGCTAGTGGTGCTATCATCTTAACGGTATTAGATGCTAGTGGTGCTATCATCTTAACGGTATTAGATGCTAGTGGTGCTATCATCTTAACGGTATTAGATGCTAGTGGTGCTATCATCTTAACGGTATTAGATGCTAGTGGTGCTATCATCTTAACGGTATTAGATGCTAGTGGTGCTATCATCTTAACGGTATTAGATGCTAGTGGTGCTATCATCTTAACGGTATTAGGTGCTAGTGGTGCTATCATCTTAACGGTATTAGGATGCTAGTGGTGCTATCATCTTAACGGTATTAGATGCTAGTGGTGCTATCATCTTAACGGTATTAGATGCTAGTGGTGCTATCATCTTAACGGTATTAGATGCTAGTGGTGCTATCATCTTAACGGTATTAGATGCTAGTGGTGCTATCATCTTAACGGTATTAGATGCTAGTGGTGCTATCATCTTAACGGTATTAGATGCTAGTGGTGCTATCATCTTAACGGTATTAGATGCTAGTGGTGCTATCATCTTAACGGTATTAGATGCTAGTGGTGCTATCATCTTAACGGTATTAGATGCTAGTGGTGCTATCATCTTAACGGTATTAGATGCTAGTGGTGCTATCATCTTAACGGTATTAGATGCTAGTGGTGCTATCATCTTAACGGTATTAGATGCTAGTGGTGCTATCATCTTAACGGTATTAGATGCTAGTGGTGCTATCATCTTAACGGTATTAGATGCTAGTGGTGCTATCATCTTAACGGTATTAGATGCTAGTGGTGCTATCATCTTAACGGTATTAGATGCTAGTGGTGCTATCATCTTAACGGTATTAGATGCTAGTGGTGCTATCATCTTAACGGTATTAGATGCTAGTGGTGCTATCATCTTAACGGTATTAGATGCTAGTGGTGCTATCATCTTAACGGTATTAGATGCTAGTGGTGCTATCATCTTAACGGTATTAGATGCTAGTGGTGCTATCATCTTAACGGTATTAGATGCTAGTGGTGCTATCATCTTAACGGTATTAGATGCTAGTGGTGCTATCATCTTAACGGTATTAGATGCTAGTGGTGCTATCATCTTAACGGTATTAGATGCTAGTGGTGCTATTGCTATCATCTTAACGGTATTAGATGCTAGTGGTGCTATCATCTTAACGGTATTAGATGCTAGTGGTGCTATCCATCTTAACGGTATTAGATGCTAGTGGTGCTATCATCTTAACGGTATTAGATGCTAGTGGTGCTATCATCTTAACGGTATTAGATGCTAGTGGTGCTATCATCTTAACGGTATTAGATGCTAGTGGTGCTATCATCTTAACGGCATTAGATGCTAGTGGTGCTATCATCTTAACGGTATTAGATGCTAGTGGTGCTATCATCTTAACGGCATTAGATGTTAGTGGTGCTATCATCTTAACGGCATTAGATGCTAGTGGTGCTATCATCTTAACGGCATTAGATGCTAGTGGTGCTATCATCATAACGGCATTAGATGCTAGTGGTGCTATCATCTTAACGGTATTAGATGCTAGTGGTGCTACCATCTTAACGGCATTAGATGTTAGTGGTGCTATCATCTTAACGGCATTAGATGCTAGTGGTGCTATCATCTAACGGCATTAGATGCTAGTGGTGCTATCATCATAACGGCATTAGATGCTAGTGGTGCTATCATCTTAACGGTATTAGATGCTAGTGGTGCTATCATCTTAACGGTATTAGATGCTAGTGGTGCTATCATCTTAACGGTATTAGATGCTAGTGGTGCTATCATCTTAACGGTATTAGATGCTAGTGGTGCTATCATCTTACGGTATTAGATGCTAGTGGTGCTATCATCTTACGGTATTAGATGCTAGTGGTGCTATCATCTTAACGGTATTAGATGCTAGTGGTGCTATCATCTTAACGGTATTAGATGCTAGTGGTGCTATCATCTTAACGGTATTAGATGCTAGTGGTGCTATCATCTTAACGGTATTAAATGCTAGTGGTGCTATCATCTTAACGGTATTAGATGCTAGTGGTGCTATCATCTTAACGGTATTAGATGCTAGTGGTGCTATCATCTTAACGGTATTAGATGCTAGTGGTGCTATCATCTTAACGGTATTAGATGCTAGTGGTGCTATCATCTTAACGGTATTAGATGCTAGTGGTGCTATCATCTTAACGGTATTAGATGCTAGTGGTGCTATCATCTTAACGGTATTAGATGCTAGTGGTGCTATCATCTTAACGGTATTAGATGCTAGTGGTGCTATCATCTTAACGGTATTAGATGCTAGTGGTGCTATCATCTTAACGGTATTAGATGCTAGTGGTGCTATCATCTTAACGGTATTAGATGCTAGTGGTGCTATCATCTTAACGGTATTAGATGCTAGTGGTGCTATCATCTTAACGGTATTAGATGCTAGTGGTGCTATCATCTTAACGGTATTAGATGCTAGTGGTGCTATCATCTTAACGGTATTAGATGCTAGTGGTGCTATCATCTTAACGGTATTAGATGCTAGTGGTGCTATCATCTTAACGGTATTAGATGCTAGTGGTGCTATCATCTTAACGGTATTAGATGCTAGTGGTGCTATCATCTTAACGGTATTAGATGCTAGTGGTGCTATCATCTTAACGGTATTAGATGCTAGTGGTGCTATCATCTTAACGGTATTAGATGCTAGTGGTGCTATCATCTTAACGGTATTAGATGCTAGTGGTGCTATCATCTTAACGGTATTAGATGCTAGTGGTGCTATCATCTTAACGGTATTAGATGCTAGTGGTGCTATCATCTTAACGGTATTAGATGCTAGTGGTGCTATCATCTTAACGGTATTAGATGCTAGTGGTGCTATCATCTTAACGGTATTAGATGCTAGTGGTGCTATCATCTTAACGGCATTAGATGCTAGTGGTGCTATCATCTTAACGGCATTAGATGCTAGTGGTGCTATCATCTTAACGGCATTAGATGCTAGTGGTGCTATCATCTTAACGGCATTAGATGCTAGTGGTGCTATCATCTTAACGGCATTAGATGCTAGTGGTGCTATCATCATAACGGCATTAGATGCTAGTGGTGCTACCATCTTAACGGTATTAGATGCTAGTGGTGCTATCATCTTAACGGTATTAGATGCTAGTGGTGCTATCATCTTAACGGTATTAGATGCTAGTGGTGCTATCATCTTACGGTATTAGATGCTAGTGGTGCTATCATCTTAACGGTATTAGATGCTAGTGGTGCTATCATCTTACGGTATTAGATGCTAGTGGTGCTATCATCTTAACGGTATTAGATGCTAGTGGTGCTATCATCTTAACGGTATTAAATGCTAGTGGTGCTATCATCTTAACGGTATTAGATGCTAGTGGTGCTATCATCTTAATGGTATTAAATGCTAGTGGTGCTATCATCTTAACGGTATTAGATGCTAGTGGTGCTATCATCTTAACGGTATTAGATGCTAGTGGTGCTATCATCTTAACGGTATTAGATGCTAGTGGTGCTATCATCTTAACGGTATTAGATGCTAGTGGTGCTATCATCTTAACGGTATTAGATGCTAGTGGTGCTATCATCTTAACGGTATTAGATGCTAGTGGTGCTATCATCTTAACGGTATTAGATGCTAGTGGTGCTACCATCTTAACGGTATTAGATGCTAGTGGTGCTATCATCTTAACGGTATTAGATGCTAGTGGTGCTACCATCTTAACGGTATTAGATGCTAGTGGTGCTATCATCTTAACGGTATTAGATGCTAGTGGTGCTATCATCTTAACGGTATTAGATGCTAGTGGTGCTATCATCTTAACGGTATTAGGTGCTAGTGATGCTATCATCTTAACGGTATTAGATGCTAGTGGTGCTATCATCTTAACGGTATTAGATGCTAGTGGTGCTATCATCTTAACGGTATTAGATGCTAGTGGTGCTATCATCTTAACGGTATTAGATGCTAGTGGTGCTATCACCTTAACGGTATTAGATGCTAGTGGTGCTATCACCTTAACGGTATTAGATGCTAGTGGTGCTATCACCTTAACGGTATTAGATGCTAGTGGTGTTATCACCTTAACGGTATTAGATGCTAGTGGTGTTATCACCTTAACGGTATTAGATGCTAGTGGGGCTATCATCTTAACGGTATTAGATGCTAGTGGTGCTATCATCTTAACGGTATTAGATGCTAGTGGTGCTATCATCTTAACGGTATTAGATGCTAGTGGTGCTATCATCTTAACGGTATTAGATGCTAGTGGTGCTACCATCTTAACGGTATTAGATGCTAGTGGTGCTATCATCTAAACGGTATTAGATGCTAGTGGTGCTATCATCTTAACGGTATTAGATGCTAGTGGTGCTATCATCTTAACGGTATTAGATGCTAGTGGTGCTATCATCTTAACGGTATTAGATGCTAGTGGTGCTATCATCTAAACGGTATTAGATGCTAGTGGTGCTATCATCTTAACGGTATTAGATGCTAGTGGTGCTATCATCTTAACGGTATTAGATGCTAGTGGTGCTATCATCTTAACGGTATTAGATGCTAGTGGTGCTACCATCTTAACGGTATTAGATGCTAGTGGTGCTATCATCTTGCTGTTCCTAGTCCACCTGGTTGTGCTGCTGCTCCAGTTTCAACTGTTCTGCCTGCGGCTATGGAACCCTGACCTGTTCACCGGACGGGCTACCTGTCCCAGACCTGCTGTTTTCAACTCTCTAGAGACAGCAGGAGCGGTAGAGATACTCTTAATGATCGGCTATGAAAAGACAACTGACATTTACTCCTGAGGTGCTGACTTGCTGCACCCTCGACAAATACTGTGATTATTATTATTTGACCATGCTGGTCATTTATGAACATTTGAACATCTTGGCCATGTTCTGTTATAATCTGCACCAGGCACAGCCAGAAGAGGACTGGCCACCCCTCATAGCCTGGTTCCTCTCTAGGTTTCTTCTTAGGTTCTGGCCTTTCTAGGGAGTTTTTCCTAGCCACTGTGCTTTTACACCTGCATTGCTTGCTGTTTGGGGTTTTAGGCTGGGTTTCTGTACAGCACTTTGAGATATCAGCTGATGTAAGAAGGGCTTTATAAATACATTTGATGTAACCAGCTGGGAGACACGTTGAGGGAGAAGAAAGATGAAACCTGTTAACAGAACAGATGATGATTGACTGGCTCTTCTGAAAGCGTTACCTGTGTGTCACTACTATAGTGGTCCTGTTGGCACAGACTTTGGAGAATGACGCCTGGATGTTTCGTTCTGTCTGTGTGTCCAGGGCTGACGTGGCCTGCAGAGAGAGAGACAGGGTGAGAAAGAGACAGTTAGTACATAGCCTGCAGAGAGAGAGACAGGGAGAGAGAGAGAAAACCAAAACAAAGGCAAAGTCTTCTCATGCTTTGTTGATTTCAAAAAAGCCTTCGACTCAATTTGGCATGAGGGTCTGCTATACAAATTGATGGAAAGTGGTGTTGGGGGTAAAACATACGACATTATAAAATCCATGTACACAAACAACAAGTGTGCGGTTAAAATTTGCAAAAAACACACACATTTCTTCACACAGGGTCGTGGGGTGAGACAGGGATGCAGCTTAAGCCCCACCCTCTTCAACATATATATCAACGAATTGGCGCGGGCACTAGAACAGTCTGCAGCACCCGGTCTCACCCTACTAGAATCCGAAGTCAAATGTCTACTGTTTGCTGATGATCTGGTGCTTCTGTCACCAACCAAGGAGGGCCTACAGCAGCACCTAGATCTTCTGCACAGATTCTGTCAGACCTGGGCCCTGACAGTAAATCTCAGTAAGACCAAAATAATGGTGTTCCAAAAAAGGTCCAGTCACCAGGACCACGAATTCCATCTAGACACCGTTGCCCTAGAGCACACAAAAAACTATACATACCTCGGCCTAAACATCAGCACCACAGGTAACTTCCACAAAGCTGTGAACGATCTGAGAGACAAGGCAAGAAGGGCCTTCTATGCCATCAAAAGGAACATAAATTTCAACATACCAATTAGGATCTGGCTAAAAATACTTGAATCAGTCATAGAGCCCATTGCCCTTTATGGTTGTGAGGTCTGGGGTCCGCTCACCAACCAAGATTTCACAAAATGGGACAAACACCAAATTGAGACTCTGCATGCAGAATTCTGCAAAAATATCCTCCGTGTACAACGTAGAACACCAAATAATGCATGCAGAGCAGAATTAGGCCGATACCCACTAATTATCAAAATCCAGAAAAGAGCCGTTAAATTCTACAACCACCTAAAAGGAAGCGATTCCCAAACCTTCCATAACAAAGCCATCACCTACAGAGAGATGAACCTGGAGAAGAGTCCCCTAAGCAAGCTGGTCCTAGGGCTCTGTTCACAAACACAAACACACCCCACAGAGCCCCAGGACAACAGCACAATTAGACCCAACCAAATCATGAGAAAACAAAAAGATAATTACTTGACACATTGGAAAGAATTAACAAAAAAACAGAGCAAACTAGAATGCTATTTGGCCCTAAACAGAGAGTACACAGTGGCAGAATACCTGACCACTGTGACTGACCCAAACTTAAGGAAAGCTTTGACTATGTACAGACTCAGTGAGCATAGCCTTGCTATTGAGAAAGGCCGCCGTAGGCAGACATGGCTCTCAAGAGAAGACAGGCTATGTGCACACTGCCCACAAAATGAGGTGGAAACTGAGCTGCACTTCCTAACCTCCTGCCCAATGTATGACCATATTAGAGAGACATATTTCCCTCAGATTACACAGATCCACAAAGAATTTGAAAACAAATCCAATTTTGATAAACTCCCATATCTACTGGGAGAAATTCCACAGTGTGCCATCACAGCAGCAAGATTTGTGACCTGTTGCCACAAGAAAAGGGCAACCAGTGAAGAACAAACACCATTGTAAATACAACCCATATTTATGCTTATTTATTTTAACTTGTGTGCTTTAACCATTTGTACATTGTTACAACACTGTATATATATAATATAACATTTGTAATGTCTTTATTGTTTTGAAACTTCTGTATGTGTAATGTTTACTGTTAATTTGTATTGTTTATTTCACTTTTGTATAATATCTACCTCACTTACTTTGGCAATGTTAACACATGTTTCCCATGCCAATAAAGCCCCTTGAATTGAATTGAATTGAGAGAGAGAGAGAGAGAGAGAGAGAGAGAGTTAGTACGTAGCCTGCAGAGAGAGAGACAGAGAGAGAGAGAGAGAGAGTTAGTACGTAGCCTGCAGAGAGAGAGAGAGAGAGAGAGAGAGAGAGAGAGAGAGAGAGAGAGAGAGAGAGAGAGAGAGAGAGAGAGTTAGTACGTAGCCTGCAGAGAGAGAGAGAGAGAGAGAGTTAGTACGTAGCCTGCAGAGAGAGAGACAGGGAGAGAGAGAGAGAGTTAGTACGTAGCCTGCAGCGAGAGAGACAGGGTGAGAGAGAGACAGGGAGAGCGAGAGAGAGAGAGAGAGAGAGAGAGAGAGAGAGAGAGAGAGAGAGAGAGAGAGAGAGAGAGAGAGAGAGAGAGAGTTAGTACGTAGCCTGCGGAGAGAGAGACAGGGAGAGAGAGAGAGAGAGAGAGAGAGAGAGAGAGAGAGAGAGAGAGAGAGAGAGAGAGAGAGTTAGTACGTAGCCTGCAGAGAGAGAGAGACAGGGAGAGAGAGAGAGTTAATACGTAGCCTGCAGAGAGAGAGACAGGGAGAGAGAGAGAGTTAGTACGTAGCCTGCAGAGAGAGAGACAGGGAGAGAGAGAGAGAGAGAGACAGGGAGAGAGAGAGTTAGTACGTAGCCTGCAGAGAGAGAGACAGGAAGAGAGAGAGAGAGTTAGTACGTAGCCTGCGGAGAGAGAGACAGGGAGAGAGAGAGAGAGAGAGAGAGAGAGAGAGAGAGAGAGAGAGAGAGAGAGAGAGAGAGAGAGAGAGAGAGTTAGTACGTAGCCTGCAGAGAGAGAGAGACAGGGAGAGAGAGAGAGTTAGTACGTAGCCTGCAGAGAGAGAGACAGGGAGAGAGAGAGAGTTAGTACGTAGCCTGCAGAGAGAGAGACAGGGAGAGAGAGAGAGAGAGAGACAGGGAGAGAGAGAGTTAGTACGTAGCCTGCAGAGAGAGAGACAGGAAGAGAGAGAGAGAGTTAGTACGTGGCCTGCAGAGAGAGAGACAGGGAGAGAGAGAGAGTTAGTACGTAGCCTGAAGAGAGAGAGACAGGGAGAGAGAGAGAGTTAGTACGTAGCCTGCAGAGAGAGAGAGACAGGGAGAGAGAGAGAGAGAGTTAGTACGTAGCCTGCAGAGAGAGAGACAGGGAGAGAGAGAGACAGGGTGAGAGAGAGACAGTTAGTACATAGCCCGATCCCCCCCACCCCACCAGCCCTCTTCCCGATCCCCCCCGCCCCACCAGCCCTCTTCCCGATCCCCCCGCCCCACCAGCCCTCTTCCCGATCCCCCCGCCCCACCAGCCCTCTTCCCGATCCCCCCCACCCCACCAGCCCTCTTCCCGATCCCCCCTATCTCTGACCTCATCCAGCAGTATAATACGAGGGTCTTTCAGGATGGTACGGGCGATGGCTACTCTCTGTTTCTCTCCTCCACTCAGCTTCAGACCCCTCTCTCCCACCTGGGTCTCATACCCTGTGGAGACAACACAACACACACATCATCCTCCTCCTCATCCTCCTTATCATCCTCTTCTTCTTCATCATCCTCTTCCTCACCCTCGGGCAGCGACAGGATCTTGTAGTGTATGTCCGCAGCGAGGGCAGCCTCCTCCACCTCCTGGTCGCTAGCGAGAACGCGTCCGTAGCGGATGTTGTTTCTTATGCTGTCATTGAAGAGCACCGTGTCCTGAGGAACCACGCCGATGTAGGAGCGGAGAGAAGTCTGGGTCACCTATAGCCAGGGATGGTTACAGATTAGGATTACAGAGAGAGGTCTGGGTCATCTATAGCCAGGAATGGTACAGATTAGGATTACAGAGAGAGGTCTGGGTCACCTATAGCCAGGAATGGTTACAGATTAGGATTACAGAGGGAGGTCTGGGTCACCTATAGCCAGGAATGGTTACAGATTAGGATTACAGAGGGAGGTCTGGGTCACCTATAGCCAGGGATGGTACAGATTAGGATTACAGAGAGAGGTCTGGGTCACCTATAGCCAGGGATGGTACAGATTAGGATTACAGAGAGAGGTCTGGGTCGGACAGGTTAGGATTCTTTGTATTTTATTTAACCTTTATTTAACTAGGCAAGTCAGTTAAGAACAATTTCTTATTTACAATGACGGCCTACCCCAGCCAAACCCTAACCCTGACAACGCTGGGCCAATTGTGCGCCGCCCTATGGGACTCCCAATCACGGCCGGTTGTGAAACAGCCTGGGAATCGAACCAGGGTCTGTAGTGACGCCTCTAGCACTGAGATGCAGTAATTTAGACTGCTGCGCCACTCGGGAGCCCCTACAGACGACCCATACAGTATAGCCTGCTCTGGAACAGATGGCATACAGGGCACAGGTAAACAAGCACACCCAAACACATACACACGCAAACACACCCTACATTCACACACATACACCGACATGAACATAAAAACTGAATGTTTTTATACCTTACGAATATGTTAAACTGGGTCCTCTATCCACCGTGACATTACTACTGGCACCATTCTCACCCAGAGCCCTCTGTTGCACATATGTTTTTGTATGTCACTTTTCCTGAGTTCTCCCCGCATTCCCAGCACAAGGCGCTCGTCGATTCAGGCGCGGCTGGGAATTTTCGCCCATAGTTTAGGGATCCCCGTTGTTCCCGTGGCTGTGCCCTTCCCCGTTCACGCCTTAGACAGTCGACCATTAGGGTCAGGGTTGATTAGGGAGGCCACCGCTCCTCTGGACATGGTGACGCAGGGGGATCACAAGGAGAGAATTAGTATCTCCCTCATTGACTCTCCTGCGTTTCCCGTGGTGCTAGGCCTACCCTGGTTAGCTTGTCATGACCCCACTGTTTCTTGGCAACGGAGGGCTCTCACGGGGTGGTCGCGAGAGTGCACAGGGAGGTGTTTAGGGGTTTCCGTTGGTGCTACCACGGTGGAAAGTCAAGACCAGGTCTCCACCGTGCGCATTCCCCCAGAATATGCCGATTTGGCTCTCGCCTTCTGTAAGGCGACTCAATTACCACCCCATCGACGAGGGGATTGTGCGATAAATCTCCTGGTAGACGCCGCACTTCCCAGGAGTCACGTGTATCCTCTGTCACAAGCGGAGACGGTGGTGTCATGACGTTGGCCTGGGGGTAGGTTTATGACAGTCATAAATACCTCTTTCCCCCTTTTTCCCTCTCCCTACTATAACTGATGTGACATAAGAAAACCCATTGGTTAACATAGAGGTTCTGGGAACATCAGAAGTTGGGGGGAAATTAACTATATTCTGGTAATCCGACCAACTGAACATATGCGGTGGTACTTAAGGTATATTATGTCAGTTCGGTTGCCCTCTGACACATTCTCATCAATGATAGAATGACAGAAACTCTACTGTGGAAAGTCTAAACGTCAGAGAATCGGATTCACATGGAATTGTTGTTTAATTCAAATGTTTGAATATGAAATTATTTGTGAAGAGATTAAATGTAATTTTAGCTTCCAAATGAGAGAGTTGGGTTTTCATAAGTTTGGGCTTCTGCTCAACCAGGGGCCCGCCCCTGTGAAGAGACATGGGTTATAAACTTTTCAGACACACCCCTCTCCCTCCACTATAAAAGCCATTGACAAAAAATAACTTCCTGTTCCGGGAACATTAGGATGACGGTCCGATGTCAGAATGGTTCAGATAATAACTACAGAACTAAGCCAACATCAGCATGGACTTTGGTTGTGAATGGTATGAACTTTGAACTCGTATTCACTACAGAAGTGATACCTCCTAGCCGTTGAGTTAGCAACAGCTGCTACAAACGCAGGTTAGGAAGGACAGTCAGAGTATCCCGTCTACTACACAACGTTGCTACAACTGATCCAGTGACCACCAGAGACATTCTTCAAAGGACAGAGGACTCGGGTTGGCGATACGGTCTTCCATCTACCACCAACCTACTGAAGCGCAGCTCAGAGTAAATATTTATTGCATTTTCCTTTTCTAAATGGGCGGTAATTTAGAATGCATAAGATACTGTATTTACGATAGTACAGCTTCGCCTATGTTCCAGTCTCCCGCTCTTTCACTAAAATCCCGCCCCTTTTCTTTGTGTAACAAGCTGTCATATCTGTTCCGCTCGCTAGGGACGTTTTCCTTTATGACAGCAATTTGAAATCAAGTTATGATTCAACTTGTTAGCCAGGATTCTTGCAGATAACCAAGGATTTACAACTTTCAGATGAGACTGAATAAAATGACGATTAATGTGACTGCTATGGATGTAAAATATTACTAAATCTTTAAGAGTTTATTCGGAAGATAACAGCTCTATAAATATTCTTTCATGGTGTCCCTCTCTAGTTAACTACATTTACATGATTAGTTCAATCAGGTAATATTAATTACGGAGAAATTATTTTATAGAATAGTATGTCATAGCAATTAATCTGGCATAGCCAAAGACACGACAGTGGCTATGGAGACATATATCTCTGAATCCCTGTGTCAGGGGTACATTCGGCCCTCTAATTCACCCGCCTCCTCGAGTTTCTTTTTTGTGAAGAAGGAGGGAGGTCTTCGCCCGTGTATTGACTATCGGTGAGGTACAGTTACCCGCTACCTCTCATCGCCACAGCGATTGAGTCAATTCACGGGGCGCGCTTCTTCACCAAACTAGATCTCAGGAGCGCTTACAACCTGGTGCGTATCCGGGAGGGAGACGAGTGGAAGACGGCGTTCAGTACTACCTCAAGGCATTATGAGTACCTCGTCATGCCGTACGGGTTGATGAATGCTCCATCATTCTTCCAAGCCTTTGTGGACAAGATTTTCAGGGACCTGCACGGGCAGGTGTAGTGGTGTATATCAACTACATTCTGATATACTCCGCTACACGCGCCGAGCATGTGTCCCTGGTGCTCAGGGGGCTTGGACGATTGTTGGAACATGTACGTCAAGGCCTGTTCTTCCAGCAGTCCGTCTCCTTCCTAGGGTACCGCATTTCCATCTCGGGGGTGGAGATAGAGAGTGACCGCATTGTAGCCGTGCGTAATTGGCCAACTCCCACCACGGTAAAGGAGGTGCAGCGGTTTCTTGGGTTTGCCCATTACTACCGGAGGTTTATACAGGGTTTTGGTCAGGTAGCGGCTACCATTACCTCACTGCTGAAGGGGGGCCCGGTAAGTTTGCAGTGGTCGGCTGAGGGCTTTTGGTCACCTGAGGGCTCTGTTTACCTCGGCTCCCGTGCTGGCCCATCCGGATCACTCTTTGGCGTTCATAGTGGAGGTGGATGCGTCCGAGGCTGGGATAGGAGCCGTCGTCTCTCAGCGCTCGGGTACGCCACCGAAGCTCCGCCCCTGTGCCTTCTTCTCGAAGAAGCTCAGCCCAGCAGAGTGAAACTATGACGTGGGGGACCGGGAGCTGGTGGCTGTCGTAAAGGCTCTGACGGCGTGGAGACATTGGCTTGAGGGAGCTAAACACCCTTACTCATCTGGACTGACCACCACAATCTGGAGAACATCCGGGCAGCAAGGAGACTGAACCCTCGCCAGGCAAGATGGGCCATGTTTTTCAGCCATTTTGTGTTCACTACAGACCAGGCTCCCAGAACGTGAAGGCAGACGCATTGTCCCGGCTGTATGACACAGAGGCGCAGCCCATGGATCCCACTCCCATACTCCCGGCCTCCTGCCTGGTGGCGCCGGTAGTGTGGGAGCTGGACGCGGACATTGAGCAGGCGTTACGTGCAGAGCCCGCTCCCATCCAGTGTCCCGGTAGGCATCTGTACGTCCCGTATGCTGTCCGTGACCGGTTGATTTATTGGGCCCACACGTCACCCTCCTCTGGTCATCCTGGGATCGGTCGGACAGTGTGCTGTTTGAGCGGGAGGTACTGGTGGCCCACCTTGGCTCGGGACGTGAGGGTTTATGTTTCCTCCTGCACGGTGTGCGCCCAGTGTAAGGCTCCTAGGCACCTGCCCAGAGGTAAGCTACACCCCTTACCCAACGGCCTTGGTCGCACCCGTCGGTGGATTTTCTTACCGATCTTCCCCCCTCACAGGGTAACACCGCGATCCTGGTCGTTGTGGATCGGTTCTCTATGTCCTGTCGTCTCCTCCCTCTGCCCGGTCTCACTACGGCCCTACAGACTGCGGAGGCCTTGTTTACGCACGTCTTCCGGCACTACGGAGTGCCTGAGGATATAGTGTCTGATCGAGGTCCCCAGTTCACGTCTATGGTCTGGAAGGCGTTCATGGAACGTCTGGGGGTCTCGATCAGCCTTACTTCGGGGTTTCACCCTGAGAGTAATGGGCAGGTGGAGAGAGTAAACCAGGATGTGGGCAGGTTTCTGTGGTCTTATTGCCAGGACCGGCCGGGGGAGTGGGTGGCGTTCGTGCCCTGGGCTGAGATGGCACAGAACTCGCTTCGCCACTCCTCTACTAACCTCTCTCCCTTCCAGTACGTACTGGGGTACCAGCCGGTTCTGGTGCCTTGGCATCAGAGTCAGACCGAGGCTCCTGGTTCAACAACTGGTTCAGGCGCGCAGAGGAAACATGGGAAGCTGCCCGTGTTCACCTTCAGCGGGCCGTGCTGCGCCAAAAAAAGAACGCAGACCGTCACCGCAATGAGGCCCCGGTGTTCGCACCGGGGGGCCGGATCTGGCTCTTGACCCGAAACCTGCCCCTCTGCCTGCCCTGCCGGAAGCTGGGTCCACGGTTTGTGGGGCCATTTAAAGACCTGAGGAGAGTGAACGAGGTTTGTTATAGGTTACAGCTTCCCCCTGATTATCGTATTAACCCCTCGTTCCATGTGTTTCTCCTCAGGCCGGTGGTGGCTGGCCCGCTCCAGGAGTCTGAGGTGCGGGAGATTCCTCCGCCACCTCTGGACATCGAGGGGGCCCCGGCGTACTCTGTTCGCTCCATACTGGATTCGAGGCGTCGGGCGAGGGGCCTTCAGTATCTCGTGGAGTGGGAGGGGTACGGTCCGAAGGAGAGGTGCTGGGTTCCGGTCGAGGACGTGTTGGACCCTTCAATGCTGCAGGAGTTCCACCGTCTTCGTCCGGATCGCCCTGCGCATCGCCCTCCGGGTTGTCCCCGAGGCCGGTGTTGGCGCGCTGCTGGAGCCACGCATCAAGGGGGGGTACTGTCACGACTTTCGCCGAAGTTGGTTCCTCTCCTTGTTCGGGCGGCGTTCGGCGTCGCAGGTCTTCTAGCAATCATCGATACACTTTTCATTTTCCATTTGTTTTGTCTTGTCTTCCCACACACCTGGTTTCAATTCCATCATTACATGTTGTGTATTTAACCCTCTGTTCCCCCCATGTCCTTGTCCAG